>NC_092865.1:7689127-7764599 GCF_032062135.1 Pyxicephalus adspersus
CATGAACAATAACTGTGTACTGTAGTCTTCTTCATGGGTAAATAAGGCATCCCCCTGAAAATAAGCCCTAGAGCATATTTTGGCCTTCAAAAAAAAATAAGACAGTGTCTTATCATCGGGGAAACAGGGTAAAAAAAAGATACATGAATGTAATCAAAAATACATCATTACAAAAAAAATTCACTTACCTTTACTAATGACCAGCCCTTGATCCATCCACAAACTGCATTGGACTTGATCGGGTGATGTGTCTTCCTAAAAATGTACAAAAAAAGTGCCCCGGGTAAGGTCCGGGGTGACTTGGGCTCCATGGAAGTGGGTTGAAAAGTGCTGACCATTGGACATAATTAATGTTGGTCCAATATCTCACTATTCGATAGAATAGGCCGATATTGTTCGGGCGATCAAATGTCGAATTCGAATATCATTAAAGTCAATGGGGGGAAAATTCTGGATTTTTTTCAGGACTGTGTAGAGCTTCTACAGCCTTCAAATACATTTAAAAAGACATGCCAAGACTCCAACAGCTCTGCACAACACTGTACAAGGCAAGAAAAAAATAAGGAAGGCATACTGAACTTATATGACCTTTCAATGGAGAATCTCAGTTTGGAGGTCATATGAGTTCAGTATGCCTGTGGTCACAGCTGATTGGAGGCACGTGCCCTGCACCCACGTGCCTCCTATCAGCTGTGACCGCAGGTTCCCATGGTCCCTGGGCTGTACAGGGACCGTGGGATTCTCATTTCTGGTGAGTTACCATGAAAAAAGGTTAGTAATAAGTAAGTACACACAAATCACATACATTTATTAAAGAATAAATTTCACATAAAGTCTGGACTCATTATGTGCACTTATATTTTAACATTTCAGGGTATTATGTACCCCTGTACTTATTCCCCATTGTTGGACATTTGGGAGTCACCTTGCTATGAGGGGATTCCAGAATTCGGAGCACCGAATTGGCGCTGTTGAATCCCGTGTTTTTCGGGTCGGGTCTAACCGATTTCGAACAGCCATATTCAGGTTGAATATAAGGACAACCCGAATTCGAACACCAACACTAGACCTGATACATTTAACTTCAGAAAAAAAGCACTTCAGGGGAAATCTCTGATCTGAAGACAAATATATTACATCAAAGACTGGTTTTGTTGTTTGTTATTTTATCTTTTAAAAAGCTGCGCATTTTTATCTTAATTTTTTTGGCTGGAATTTTGCTTTAAGTCACACATCTGATGTCTTTCATCAGATGTTTATTGCATGTTGAGCTATGTCTACTATTATGCAGTTCCTGTAAATGGAGCTTTGCCTTCCGTCATGTGGCTCCTGTATCTGAATTTTTGTCTCCTATTTTATGGTTGCTATACATGGAGCTACAGTATGTCTCCCATCACATAATTCCTGTATCTGGATCTATACTCCCATCACATAATTCCTGTATCTGGATCTATATTCCCATCACATAATTCCTGTATATGGATCCATACTCCCATCACATAATTCCTGTATATGGAGTTAGGTCTCCCAGTGCAAAATTCTTAAATGTTGGACTACATCTGCTGTCATATTTTTTTTTGTGTAGCTTTGTCCCTGTCAAGTAGTAGAACTACATGGGGAGGTACATCTTCCAAGATTCAATTCCCATAATGTATGTGATGCTTAGAGCTAAGTATCTCATCCTGTTCTGTATCCTGAATATGAAGCTCATTTATGTAGTTCCTGTATGTGGAGCTGTCTTCAATCATGTAGGTCCAGAACATGGAAATATGGTAAACATGGTAAAATACATTACCCACCATGTGGTACTTTGCGTATATGAAGTTAAGTCTTCAGTTGCGTAGTTTGTGGACTTGGAGCTACATCTCCCCCCACATGGTTCCTGACAATGGAGCTGTGTCTCCCGTCATTTAGTTCCTGTATGTTGAGCTATGTCTTCATTTATATAGTTCCTGCACATTCTCTCATGATGTGGTTTCTGAATGTGGTGCTACATCTTCTATCACATGGTTTTTTGGATGTAGAACTATGTCTTCAGTCATCTAGTTCCTGTACAATCTCCCGTCTTGTGGATTCTGTATGTGGAGCTATTTATTCTGCCATGTAGGTTTTGTATGTAGAGTAGTTTCTATACATGGAGCTACTTCTCCCTCCATATGGTTTCTGGATGTGGAGCTATGTCTTCAGTCACGTAGTTCCTGCACATTGAGCTGCATCTCCCATCATGCGGTTTTTGGATGTGGCGTTATGTCTTCATTCATGTAATTCCTGCACATTCTCCCATCATGCGGTTTCAGGATGTGGTGCTACATCTTCTATCACGTGGTTTCTGGAAGTGGAGCTATGACTCCAGTCATGTAGTTCCTATACATCTCCCCCCCATATGGTTTCTGTATGTGGGGATATATCTCCCACCATTTAGTTCTTGTATGTGGAGCTATGTCTTCATTCATGTAATTCCTGCACATTCTCCCATCATGTGGTTTCAGGATGTGGTCCTCCATCTGCAATCACGTGATTTCTTGAAGTGGAGGTATGTCTCCAGTCATGTAGTTCCTGCATGTTGAACTGCATCTCCCATCACGTGCTTTCTAGAAGTGGAGTTATGTCTCCAGTCATGTAGTTCCTGCATGTTGAACTGCATCTCCCATCACGTGCTTTCTAGAAGTGGAGTTATGTCTCCAGTCATGTAGTTCCTGCATGTTGAACTGCATCTCCCATCACGTGCTTTCTAGAAGTGGAGTTATGTCTCCAGTCATGTAGTTCCTGCATGTTGAACTGCATCTCCCATCACGTGGTTTCTAGAAGTGGAGTTATGTCTCCAGTCATGTAGTTCCTGCATGTTGAACTGCATCTCCCATCACGTGGTTTCTAGAAGTGGAGTTATGTCTCCAGTCATGTAGTTCCTGCACAATCTCCCATCATGTAGATTCTGTATGTGGAGCTATGTCTTCTGTTATGTAGGTTTTGTATGTAGTTATGTCTTCAGTTAAATAGTTCCTATATATGAAGCTACTTCTCCCCCAACGTGGTTTCTGTATGTGGAGCTATGTCTTCAGTCATGTAGTTCCTATACGTCTTCCCCCCACATGGTTACTGTATGTGGGAATATGTCTTCAGTCATGTAAGTTCCTCCACGTTGAGCCAGATCTCCCATTACATGGTTTCCGGATGTTTAGCTATGTCTTCAGTCATGTAGTTTCTGCACGTTGAGCTTCATCTTCCAACACGTGGTTTCTGGATGTCGAGCTATGTTTTTAGTCATAAAGTTCCTGCATGTTGAGCTGCATCTCCTATCAAATGGTTTCAGGATTTGGTGCTACATCTCCCATCACATGGTTCCTGTATATTGACATGGTTCCTGTAATATGTCATTAGTCATGTAGTTCCTGCAAGTTGACCTACATCTCCTATCCATTAGTTCCTATATGTGGTTCTACACCTCCAGCTACATGCACATTAGAAAGTCAGGGAGAAGTCAGGCCTCTGTATCTGTATACTTCCAGATCATTAACACTACTACTAATCGATAGGCATACCAACACAGCCAACACCTCAATTTAGAGAAGGATAAAGTATTTTCTAATTATATGATAATATTGTACAACCCCCAATGAATTAGGATGTCACATATATTCACAGCTGTAATTCATTCATTGGTAGGAAACAACAGAAAAGGCCAATTTTTCAGATACTATAATATTAAGATGCTTTTGTGATTTTATTTTTTATTTTTTCTGATTATTGTTGCTTTTCTTTTGCAGAGGAACCTCACGAGATGCAGAATAATGCCGGCATATACGTTATATTGCCAGTAATAACGGCAACCTCCTTTCTGCTAGTGATAACTCTGGCAATATCACATCAAAGGTAAATGTCATATTTTATCATGTGGCCTCTAAAGGATTCAATGTTCCACTCAAACAGCCAATTACCCTGCTAGAATACGTTATTGGTACAGTAGGATATGTGTGCACCACAGTCAGTATTTTGCAGTGTATGTTATTTTCATAGATGTTGCAGTTTTGCATGGCCATGGTATTTGATGCAAAATATGTGTATGTAGTTGAAGACATGACAACAGAAAAAGATGACATTTAGAATCCTTTGCGAACGTGGTGATGGTCCCTATTATGAACGATGGGGCCTTTATAGCGATGCAATAAAGGATATCAAAATGCAAGGACAAAATGTAATGTACTGCAGCTAACTATGTGTTTGCATTAGTTTTCTTAGAACATTTTCTGTAATTACAGGCAATACGTGATAATCCCACAAGAATTCCAATGTCCTTGTTACTTTCTGTGAGCCAAACCAAAAAAAGATGCTATAAACTTTCCCAGCAGTATTTTGTGTTCCTATATATTTTTATTCTTCTTTATGAAATGTAAAGAACACAACATTTCCAACAGAATCATTTTCTATTCTTGCTAATATTCTTCTTAGCTTTGAAATATTAAAACTAACACAGCTACCCCATCTGAGGATTGGCAGGCTGCTATATATTCTTTTTTTAGGTTTAAATAGACTTTATTATAAACCATCCGACCACAAATATTTCTGCAGTAAAGGCACCTAAATCAGTTCCATTTATCTCTGTATCTATATCATTGGGAAGACATTCATTTTTAAAAGTTCACATTAAAGGCACTTTTTTTTTTATGAGAGTAGAGTTTTGGCAGCGAACCATCAACAAGTGTTTTTAAACTTCTGCTAAGCTAAATAGACATAATAATAAATAGTCTCCACCTTACATATCAGAAACTGTAAATGTGATGCCAAGTGTAAGTTTACATATTAAATCAAAGAAAAAAGAGTTTTTTGGCACAAAAAAATTATATTATTAAGTAAGTTACTCAGTATGTGCAAAACATTTAAACTTTGTGCATATACATTTCGTATAGTACAATAAGGTATAACAATATCTCACCATGGTGTATTAGATTGATCCACCAATGGTATGGGCAGTGTAGTCTAGGCTAGACAAAGTATTCCTACTCCTGTCCTCTGGTTCAGTTAGAGTAGACAAAAGTAAGTTACAAAAGTAGTTAGAATTAGTATCGGCCTCTTAACCCGACGCGTTTGTCATTATAGCTTCCTCAGGGAAGTTTGAGACATAGCACGTGAACTGAGACATGAAAAGCATTACTCATTTACAATAATACCATAAAGGAATTATAACAAGTCCTACTTAATACAATCTATGTACAGAGTAATAACCATAGTCATTTCCATTTTAGAAGTGTACAGGAAGAAGGAGAAGCAGTACAAGACTCTTCTGCTTCCCCTTCTTCCTGTAGACCCCTGATAAAATGAATTGAGGATTGTTGTTGGGAAGAATGCCACATCATGGGAATAATCAGTTAAATAATTAAAACTGGGGCACTGGGGTCACTGGGGCCCCTAGTGGTTCTGCCAAATGACATTGAACCTGGGACTATTGAGTTACCACCACATGGGGGTCAACTAGCCAAAGCTTAAGGAACCCTCAAGAACTCCTGGATGATCCGTAGAGTTCCACAAACCTCTGGTTAGGAATGGCTTCTCCAGAATCGTCGTTGTGATCTTTCAGAAGGAATAACTTCACATTAAAAGCAGCTAGGTTGGTAGTGGCACAGAGGCAATGCAATGAGGATGATCACCTAACATTGTGAACCTTAGGAGTATTGGTAAAGTCACATAAGGAAATCCATGAGATCCCAGTTTATAATAATACCCACATACTGTCAGATGATCTGTAATCAAGTCCTGCTTTGTTTATTCCAGAATGAAAAGGTTGTTCTGGAAGGATGTACCAAACCCCAAATACTGCTCCTGGGCTCAGGGAGTCAACTTCCAAAAGGTGAGCTTGTCCCAGCAAAATACTCAAGTCTATTTATTCTACATCTGTGCTGACTGATTCGATCTACTCTTTTCTGTATGTATTTTATTTGGATTTTACATGAATTATCAGCGATCATATCCTGCTTTTATCATACATATACCTTATACCATGCACCAATGCATCCAAAAGAATAACGCAAGTCAGCATATTGCACAGGTGAAGCAGCACCGCCTAAAAACAATGGTTACCTATGCACGTGTTGCACACCTGCTGTGCCCATTAATGAGGGAACCACTCTCTTTGCTGGACTTTTATTTTTTTTTTTTAATAAATAATGTAATAAGAGGAGCTATTATACACATAGATTAATTAGATTATCCAAAGTCAAAATGTCACATAGGAACAAAATTGGGAATAAGGGCCATTTCAGACTTGTGGTTGCCAACAGCATTTTAGCATGGGCACAACCATGCTCCAAACCATTCCCAATAAACTGAACAGGAGAAAATGGGAGTCATATTGTGAATGTAGCTTTTGATTGCAGTGTAGTTCCTGAAAGTCACTTTTGTCCGAGTGGTTTGCTTTTGTTCCTCGTGTGGAAGAACTAAACTCAACCTCACTTTACCAAAGTGTTGTGGTTAACGGCTCAGTATTTGAAAAGGGGTTGCTGGGAGTTGCTAACACCTCGGTATTTAACTTTAAATCTGTCATTCAAAGACATAGATTTTGAACCATTTGTGATCACCTGGGTTAAAAAATTCAGGTGTCTCGTGAAGTAGTTGAGAAGTTGTTATTGATCCGGCATACTGGATCCTCGACCATAACGACCGCTCTTTTGCTGTTTGTACAATAGGGGGCTTCACAATTTTTCCTTTTTATAGAACAGAACAGGCTGCTCATCATAGAGTCTGTGCCGCCATTATTCTTAAACAGTCACCCAAAACAAGCTTTTTGATTGTCTGTAATTGGAAATGAATTGGGGTTCCTTACTCATCCCTCCAGGCCCTGTCTTTACACAAAAGATCTCTTTAAAATGGACAAAATATTATAAATGGATGAACAACTAGATGATTGTTCAATGGTGTTGAGTTTGTTTTCAGAATGAACCTTTTTTCGAGTGCATTCAGCAAAATCATGCAGATTATATGTGCAGATCAAGTTGCAAACTCCATCTATCCGCCCACAATCCGCCACTGCTTTCCTCTAATCTTGTTATATCGCAGCACATAAAGAACAGCTATCGCTTCACGGTATTATAAGACTTACTGAAAATAAGTGATTGTTTTCTTCTTTTGTCCAGCCAGATACACTAGAAAACCTATTTACCAAGCACCGCGACCACCTGGCGCACAGTTTCCCCCTAATCCTGGAACCAGAAGCCATTTTCGAAAATCTTAATATTGTGAAAGCCTGGGAGAAAGAAGCGGACGACTTCTCGATAGTAGGGAAGCTGGCGGACGACCACGACTCCGCGTGTGCCAGCAGCCACTTCAGCAGCGGTTGCAGCTACGCAGACAACCGTGACACTGCAATGTACGCCGGGAGCCCATGTCAATCTATTGTCAAATATGCAACAATCCTGAGCAACCCCCAGCAAAGCAAGTCAGGTATGAATGGAAGGAAACTGAGCGTCAGCTCCTGCGACGGGTGCTTTTTGCAAACCAATTCAACCGCAATTCGAAATCTAGACAAAGAGAATTCAGCCTTTTTGATCATGGCGGGGTTACAGGCCAAACAGGCTTCTAATTCCACGGTGTCTTCTGAAGGGTTTTCGGAGCCGTCGGAGCAAAGTTTCGAAGGTGAAAGCCCGGAGAAGAATCTCTACTATGTGGGACTTGGGTCTGTCCAAAATGATGACGAGGTCAGCAACTACTTCTCCGAAAATCCCTTAATGACTTATCACATTCAGGAGAACGTCTCCTATGGAACAATAAACTTCAGCCACAACGAATCATCAGAATTCATCAACATGGACTATAGCCAGGGAGATCTTGTGAAGAAGTCCTTGCGGTCGTACATGCCTCAGTTTCAGCTTCAAGCTGCAAATAAAGGGGGAATGGTAGATATCTGCACATGATGGGGTTTGGGTTACCGCCATCTTTTCATACGCCAGTGAAGCAACCAAGGACAGCCAAATGTGGATTTCACGGTGAAGCAATGCTTACTAAGAATGGCCATGTTGTGCTGCTTGGGACCTGTTTGTTCGTCATTATATGTATGTTTATTTGCATACATAAAAGGATCATTTGCATGTTAGGAGCATTTAGCTCCACGGGAATAAGCTTGCAAAACTTTTTATTGAAATGTGAAAATGGTTTTCAGTAGAGCTGGTTTGTCAGCGAGGAAGTTTAAATTGGAATTGGTAAATTATTTTCTTTATGGTTTTTAAAGGATAAAAGGCCTCCACGCCAAACTGTAATACTGAGAAGGGGCTGGTGGAGAGTGAAAAATCAGTAAAATGCCAACCCTTCAGTCAGTGCCAAATTTATAGCAGAACCGAAGGCAAAATAATGAGTAGATAACTCTTAAAATACCTAAAATACCGAAGGCAAAATAATCAGTAGATAACTCCTAAAATACCTGGATCCACCTTAGTGCTGTGCTGCTTCCCTCTCTCCTAGTGTACAGGTACTACAAAAGGCCAATATAACATTTACAGCTCCCTTTGGACTCGCAGTGTAAAACAGTTGCCAACTTTTGGGTTCCTAGCAGCTGCAAACCTTTTTGGATGTTTTTGAAACTGCATTGCATGCAGCTGTGTGCAAAAGATGGTTCCCAAGCTCTCCCATGTTGGGACTGCAGAACACTGTGGCCCACCAGGGGTCTAAAATGGCCCTTGGGAACTTGGGAATAGTAATTATTATAGAGCTGCATTCATTTGTGTTCCTCATATCTGCTTAAATGTCATGAAACAAGTCATTATATGGATTAATCTGGGATATGCTGTTGGTTCCTCTAGTATGGTTTATCTAATGTAAGTGTTACAAAGTGAATGTACAGCATTCTTAGATGTCATTTAACAACAACATCTCATGTCAGCTTCCATGATCCACCAGGAGATTTCCTCTTTGTGCTTCATGTCTCCATTCCGGTCATGCTGGGGTTTTTGGTGACACATAGAAACATGGTGGCTCCCATTGATCGTAAAGCAGAACTTTACTTAAGAAAATCTGTTCTAATATTTCCATAGGGTTATTGTAACCTTTGCATGGCAGTCCAGTGCAAACCCTATGTGATATATTTACCTCCATCCATCTACTGATCTTTCTATTTCACATGAGTGTTACCGGTATATTTCCATCTATCAGATTGACAATTAAGTACTTAAATGGCCCATTTACAGTGAGATTTAAAAGAAGTATTTTAGTGCATTTAGGCGCATTGTGTTATGCAGCCCATTCATTGTGAACACGCTGTCATGGAATCTCAAAGCACAAATGTTGGCGTGCAATTAGCAATGAAAGGCAACTTGGATATACAGTGTGTGAGGATGGCCTGGAGCAACCTTTCTCATCCATTTTAACATAGGGAAACCCTAAAACTTCAGGGAATCCCTTCTATATTTCCTATATTCACAGCCCACAGTATATGAGCATGGTGGTCAGTGGGAAGAATTCCTCTTACTTTTCTGGCCATTGGGAAGAATGTCACCCTTACAGATAGCCAAAAAAATCATTGGGGGTCACCTAAATTGACCTGAGAGGCACAGATTGCTCATTGCTCAAGGAACCCCCAGCAACCTCTGGAGGAACCCTGGGGATCCATGGAACCCTGGTCGGGGACATTGGCCTAGAGGGACAGGAGGTATAAGGATGGCCAAACATGGGTCAGTTTTTCCATTCTATTGAGCAGTCCATTCAGTTGTTTTAGATAATTTACCATCAATGAATTCCTTATTACCTAATTTGATCAACCAGAAGTGATTAATATTTTGTGTAGGATCGAATGAATCTTGACCTAACAAAATTCAAACAAAATTTCCAAGCATTTGATGGGTTTTGGTTGGACTTCCCAATCGTATTCTGTTAGATCAAATTTTGTAGCATACATGCATACATTTACCTTCATTAGATGAGGGACTGATCCACTGAAACGATCATGAATGATATGTATTTTGATGAAGATTTTGATGCTAAAGGATAGACTGTAGATCAACTGCAGTGTGTGGTAGTACGATCAATTGATTTTCAATCAATGGTCAAAATTTATATAGAGCAAGTTAATTGAATTAAATTTGATTCACGTAGGTTTGAATCTAGCCTCACATTGATTTCCCCAATTAATCAAGTGGTTCAATTTTAATAAGATAAATAAATCAATACTGAATTTCTGAATTAAACTGATTTAAAGTGAACAATGTTGAGTACAGAATTGAAAGAATCTCCCAAGTTTCTTGATCAATTTCTGTCGAAGCATGCACACTTACTTATACTTATACATACTTACACATACTTATCTTCGGTAATTGAGAGATTGGTTGAGTGCAAATATGAAGATAAGTTTTCATGTTCTTTCAATTACACACAATCAACCCTAAAGAATTAATTGTACATCAGATGTGATCGGTAGTATTATAGCTAGTCGTTCATGAATGCACTCTAATGTTTTGTTCAATATATAAATCAGTCAATTGTACTGTTATACTCTACAACTTAGGCACGGTCTTTTATATAATTTCCTTGTAATTAATTGAAAATCTAATCAATTACTATAAATTTACTCAAATTTTGATCAGAACTGAAATTAATTAGGATGTCTCAGAAATTTGTCAGATACTTTTACAATCACAAATGTTCTGACCTGACTAATCAAAGTTTTTTTTGTAGACTTGATATTGATCTAGAAACCTAGAAATAAAGAATCAGGCTATGAAATGAATAATTGGACTGCTTGACTAAACAGGATAATCGACCCATGCAGACTAACTGACTAACTGCCCTTCAACTGACAATTTTATTAAACAGTGGCAGATTTTGAAAAGATTTGGAGCCTTTGTGGTGGCCCCTGTTGTCTGAGGAGGGTCCTGGGCCCTCGTGCACTGGCATGCCTTGCACCTCTCTATGTCCACCCCTGATATTGAACAAATTGATGGAACTGACAACCGGCAAATGTACGTCAGTTTTTATTCGGCTAGCATTAGTCTTAACCTGATGGTACCAAGATCATAGGAGAGGGCAGCAAAGTCCCGAGGGCCATTTTTTTTTACCAGAACAAGATCTTTTTTTATTCTTTTTATTATTATTTTGTAAAATAAGCATGTGTTTTTTTCCCAGTTAGGTTCCAATGATACAAAAATACATAAAGCAGGATAGCGCAGGGTTTGGGATCAGCTCATTTACATACATGATATCTCTTCCTGACTTCTGAAACAGAGACAGAATTGTTAATAGTTTATATTTGGAGATCTTAGCAGCACTGCCATTAGAAACTATAGCAACGTTATTGTTTAGTTCAGAAAAGGCTTTTGTCAGATTGAATACATTTTATGTGTTGAACAATCTAATGAATTTGTAAAGTAAGAGAGCTCTGCTCATACATTGCCACAATATTCACAGGATCTCATATTTTACCTGCTATGATGGCTTCTTGTGTCCAGAGATCCCCTGGAAGGATCCAGTGGGAAATCTCGCTTTTTAGAATGAATAGACATTGAAAGATCCCACCTCTATAATGGCAGTGACCCAATACGTAAACCATTTTATAAACCTTCAATTTGTACCCAGCAGGGAGAATGTTTGGGGAATTTGCTCCTCCCTGTTCTGCAGCACAGGGTGCAAACTTGCATTGCAGCCACTCAGGTGCTAGAGCAGGGGTGCCAAACTCAAATACACAGTGAGCCAAAATTAAAAACTTAGACAAAGTCGTAGGTCACTGCTACAACAATTCCCTGCGTCAAGAACACAGTCCAATGCGGGGCCACACATAGGCAGAGAGGCCGCTTGTCTATAGACGCGAGTGATGCCGGGAATTGTAGTAGCGGGGCTATCTCAATGCAGCGGCCGGCCAGCTGCAATCGATTTTTAGCCGAAAAATAGGATGTTGCGGGCCAGATTTGGCCTGCGGGCCAGAGTTTGACACCCATGTGCTAGAGAATAAAAGGAACTTTGTATAGAGTTAGATCTTCATCAATATCTAATGCTAAAGAGAGTGCATTATAAGATGCCCCTGTCTACCCTATGGGCTCAGTTTACCCAAAGCTTATATCTTGGTGTTTGGTAGATGATGTACAGTTCAAACAGCCATCAGTGCAGACTCTTCTATATCTTAGTGACTTTACTGGTTAGAATTTTAGGCTCTAGAATCCAGCTGTGACCATTATAAGAACCTTGCATCATCACCTTTGGATTTTTTTATCTGTTTGATTTAATTTTATTATGGAGAAAGTAGCAAGAGGAGCTGGGACACCCAATGGTGGGCAGAAGCTTCCAAAACTCCCAGATGGACAGATAAAGATACAAATTCCAAAAACATGTTTATTGATTGGGTATTTATGGTAAGAAGTTACCTTGGGGCAGACTGGATTCAGGAATAAGCAATCCTACACGGCTCCTCCTATGCTCGGTCATTTGGACCCCAATGCTGGTTCAGTGTCTACACATTTGACGTCTGGCAGCAGTGAGCAGCCATCCCCATTCATTCCCAATAAAGCTGCCTCTGAGATATAATATCTATAGGGGCAACAGTTCCCTGGCATGAGGAATTAGCAAATGCACCCCAACCCCATGGCCAGTGTGACCAGGCTTGGTTGCTTGCACCATTTACGGATGCTCCTATTATTATTGGAAGCTTCTCAGGTATGGTGATGCCGTTATGTCCTCAATGGAAGGTACAAAATAAAAGATAGAAGCTGATTGGTTTCTGAGAGCCAAAGACAGTTTTACCTTTCAGGCTGGTTGTACATGCCGTACAATATAGAACCCTACAGTTAATACATTTGGCATTTCATGTGTATTTGTGACCACTCACGTGTAATCCTGGGCTGACAGCCCGGGTAAATTCATGAAGGTCTAGCACTAAAGATAAGAAGTTTTGCTAATAAAAACCTAAAAGTCACATTTATTGGATCTGTGAAATAAAATTTTAATTAAAATACAAAAAAATGTGATGCAAAGGATTATGCAGCTAGATTGTGGTTTCCTGTAGTCAGAAGAGATGATTTCTGATTGCTCACTAGTGATAACCGCGCAGGATCCTGGCATTCTCACCATCTTAAGTGGCGATTCTTTAACATATTTTTTTTCCTGGAGATGAAATCCTGACTTCATATAAAGACTATATTACATAATATATACTGTGAACCTATTTTTGTATATGTGTAATAAACACGACGTTGATATAGACATACCATATATTTTTGTGACATGAAAGTTGTAAATATAAATATTTCATCCAAACTCTTGTTTGACTCTTTTTTGTATAAAAAGAAAACTTTTCTGGATTAACACAACTGGAAAAAAAGTAAGAAAACAAAAATGGAAACTAGGCAACTGCATAGGAAACATATTGTAGCATTTATAGTAGCAATGAATCTTGCATGGCTGCATATTGATCTACATGATGATCCTGCATGTGTAGCTCCAAAGGGAGCCATGTGTTTAGCATCTTTTTTGTTTTTATAGCAAGTGGTAACATCTCTCAGGGCAGCTTTATCCTGAACATTTTGGGCCTGATTTATTAAGAAGGTGCTCATGCAAACTGATTTACAGTTTTCATTTTTGGGGAAACATTTAATGGGAGAAATTGGGTAATCCAACAAACCTGTAATGGATTTCTTAATAAAAATTTGCTATTAGTTGGCAAATTTTTTTAATGGCAGACCGGATCTATTTCAGGTTTACTGGATTACCCCGGTTCCCTTATCCTAGTCTATCTTCTCCAGTCTTGAAGAGCTTTAATAAATCAGATCCATTGTCCCTATTCTAGACCTGCAAGAATGACAACTGTAAACCGGTTTCTTTCCATGAGCACTGCACCTTCCCTTACCACACTGTTCATAAAGCAAGCCTACAGGCTCAAATTTTGCAGATATGCACATAACAAACCCAAAAAAAAAAAAAGAATCTTGACTCTGATTTTCATCCTAAGAACCCGACTGCTGACAAGTTAATTGCTGTTAACACTTTCTCAGCAGCCTGTAAGAAGACAGAGAAAGAAGGCATAATTATTGTGCCTCAACAAGCGAAGCCAGCTCGGTCCTCAGAGACTTCAGAGAACGTTCAGATTAATTGCACGGATGTTGTCACCAATCCGCGGAGTGACAGAACAATGACTAAAAAAAAACCCCATGATGCTGTCATATAATCTCCACTGCTGGGTGCAAAGAGACTGATTCATTTATCATGTTTAAAAGTGTTCGTTCAGCCCGCGTGCTGCACGACCGATGGATTAAAAATGGTTGAAAGGGAAATGGAGGCATCACTGCCCATTACAGGCGATTAGATTGCAGCTGGCATTTTTTCTGGGTGGGTTAAGTTAAATTAGAGATTTGATTCACTGGTATGAACAGTGAGCTTTGCTCCTTTAGGTCTTTGTGGAGCTGGAACAGAAATGGACCCTTTCCAAACTTGCCACTAGGTTGGCACAATGTGTTTGTTGTAGCATTCCCCTCGATTGGTTTTGGAATGGGATATCCAACATGCTCACATGGCTGTGTTGGTCCACAAACATTTGGCATTTTAGTGTAACACTCAGACCTCTACCACCAACATTTGGTGATCATTATCCAATTTGGTCTGTAGGTGCCAATAGCCCACAGCAGTGGCGGAAGCAGCCAACAGCGGGTCCCTGGCCAGGACCAAATAGTGGGCCCTCCCAACACTACACCGTGGTGAACAGCAAAATAAAAAAGTCTGTAAACCTAAACACCCCTGGCAGTGGCTGGCACAGGGATTGCTGGTAGAATTTATTCACCTGCCACAGACCAGGGGCATGAACATTGCTTCCCTAATCCTGCTCCTAGGGATTGATAGCTGGGCTACATGAACAAGGAGTGCAAGCTGGATGCAGAGACCAGGCCTGCAGCCGGACATAAGACCATGCAGGGTGCTATGGGGGCACCTTATGGCTGAGGAGCACCCAAGACCCTCATACAGAGGCACATTTTGCATACTGCCATGAGCCCACAGTATCAGGGGAAACAGTGATTGTAACAGTGAGAAAACCACATCTTATATCCACTGATGCCTACACAGTAAGCATTGCCTCGAACCTAAATGGCAATTAAATTCCTGAAAAACACTGTTAGCAAATTTTAATCAAAATTTATGTAAAAGACACATTTACACTTTCATGCAGCCCAGCAACATCCCAAAATTTTCTTACCTGTCCTTTGCTCCAGCCCCACCAGATCCAGCACTGTTCCAGCTTCAGTGTACAGCATCCCATTGCCACTTATGACTTTCAGCCAACAGAATTATTCCCTGCTGCGTACATTAACAGCAGGGCTCAATGGTTGTTAATGTATATGGGGATGGAGTGTTCATATTGGCTGATAGATGCCAGGGACAAGAAAGCTCCCCACAAAAAACATTGTACTAATGGCATGCTCTTACGCTATCTCTCCCAGCATCTACTGCTTTTAATTCTAACCATATTCTTTGCAATGACACAAAGAAGGGGAAGTCAAGGTGTTGGTGGCTGTAAGTAGGGGCAATGCACAGTTGTATAAATGTTCCATCTTGCTTAGCAAGAAGAATCCTATACAGTTATAAGGAGGTGAATATAGATATCAAAATACATCATGCCCTAAGTCCCATTGGTAAAGTCAATTTTTTATATTTTCTATTAAGGTCAATAAAGAGAAAATGTATTAAAGTGTTCTCAATAAACTTCATCTACTGTGTACCTTGAGCCCCCTGGTATATATTGATACACCAGGTCCATGATATGAGCAACTGACTCACTTACCACTCCACCTGCAGACCATCTGTTTATCAACCTGCGGCATCACCAGCTTCCCTTTACCTGTGAAGTTTCCACCTTTTTCGGCATCCCCTGCACTGACACTGAGGATGTGCTCTGCTGAAGGGGATTTTGCTGGAACCAATGAGCAGATTGATTCCTGGATTCAGTCCTGTCCTGCTATTGGTTGCTAGCCTTATTTAAAACTCCCTAATGCCAGGTTCTGGTTGCTGGATCCTCAGTGTATCCTCAATGTACAACCTGTTTACTCTGCCTTGACTTGCTGTGCTTCTGCCTAAAAACTGTTCCTACACTGAAGCTGTCAGATCCGTGTCACCCTGGTGGGGAGGGCCTGGGGGCTACAGCCTGGCGACCTCCTTGCAGCAAAGTAGCCTTGGGCCACTAGGGTCACTGGCCCATCACTCCTTATGGGGTGCTTGTGAAGACCAGGAGTCAATAAATTCTGTGCCTCAGGTAATCCCATGTCACCTGTTGGGGAGGTGACCTGGCCTCAAACTTTAACCTTGTCCTCACCATTCCTGATGTTCCAACCTCATTCCTTTAAGCTTTCTAACTAATCTGCTCACCTCATTACCTCCTTAACCCAAAACGGAAACTATAATTTGCCCTTTTTTGTAACTACTCCCCCAACACCCTAGAAATCCTCAACCGTGTTCAATAAATTCTTTCTACTCAAAGATATGGCAATGGAGAGCATGGCTAGATAGTTGCCCCCCTTTGCCCCCAGGGATAAGCAAAATTAAGAGGTTTCATTTCTACCAAATTTAAGCAATAATCAAGAGATTTTGGCAAAACTATATTGGAGAATACATTAATACCAAGGGAAATTACTTTTTATTCACAGAAAGGAAAAAAAGTATTGTAAGGCCCTGGTCCAGCAACAGTACTCGCCAGACACCAGTCCCCCAATCTAACACGGCAGTCTTCGCTTTTAGTAAACCCCCGCTCAGCCTCGGGAGACTGGTTGCCTTTCCCAGCACTCGGTTGCCCCCGGGACTTACTGGGCAGGGGATACTGCCTGGGGAAGGGCTGGCAGAGGACCAGGAGCCCACAGATAAAGCAGTACTATGATTCCAACAGAGACAAGTACAGGATACAAAACAGAAGTCATACACAGATAATCCCTCCACCAGAAGAAGTACACAAGGGCAAAACACAAGCAGAGTTAGGGTCACAGGCAAAAGGTCGGTCCATAAACTCAAAGGTCAGCAACAGTAAATCAGACAAGAAACTCTCCAGCACAGATTAGCCCATCTAAATGCTACAACAGGTGCTGGGGACTGTGAGCAGAAAGGCTATAAAGCCCTAGCAGCCAATGACAGTGCAGGATAGAGTCAGGAACTAATCAGCCTCTAGAATCCCATTTAAGCTGTCTACAGCCTCGGTGTGTGCAGGGGATGCCGATAAAGTATCCCATGCTGCACGGCTAAAGGGAAGCAGGGGCTGCTGCTATTTCTTAGTTCTCTTTGCTGCTGCAAATGACATTGCTGGACAAACAGGCTGTGTAGAATAATGTGATGGCACACAGCACCAAAATGCTGGCCTGGTAATCGTTTCCTAACAAGTGGACAGTTTTAATAAAATAAAATACATTTTTAAAATCTGACAGTTCACTAAACTACTGTAACAACAACAAACCAAATACTATCTAATTAAATTTATTTATTTTAACCCCCCTAGCGGTAACCCTGAGTCACACTCGGGGTAGGTAAACCTATGGGAAGTAATAGTAAATAGAGCTCTTACCTGATCCGCCGGCGTTCTGCGTTGTCCATCGCCGCAATCCCTGTTTTCTTCCTTCTTCTTCCTCTGGCGTCTTCTGCACACGATGAGTTCCCTGTGACGTCGGTGCGTGTGTACGTTGCCGGCGGAACGGGAGATTCAAAATCCATTTTTATTGCATTCAATACAAAATAACTGTATTGAATGCAATACATTGGATTTATATGTGTAAAAGCAGTACATTTACAGTAAAGAAAAAAAAAATAATAAAATAAAATATATATATATATTTATTCATTTAATATTTTTACATGATTTTGTGTTTCAAACTTTATTATACTCATACTAATATATTATACTGTAAAATAAATTTTCATGAAAAACAATGTACCGCTTTTAGACATATAAAACTGTAAAGAAATGAACCACTAGGGAGGTTAAAAAAAGTTTTTAAGCACATTTTACTTTAAGCAGCTTAATACGAAAAACTGAACATTTCCAATTTCCAAGGCCAAAATAGCAAAACCATTTTTCTGAAATCATTCTGCTTATCTGTACTGTATTCACATTGTTCTTTATATAAGCAAAGGGTTCCAAATTTCAGCCCTGTTTTCAATATTCCAAAAATATTGTCCCAATCCCCTGTAACTCCAACTAATTTGCCCACGTCATATTCTTCTGTATCTAAACTACTTACCAGCAAACCCTTTGACCTCCTTCACCTTGAGGATCTTTTTCCTCAACCTACTTGCAATGGAGAGTGCATTTGGGTATGGTATCATTGGCTCCCCATGAATAAGGACCTAGCTGCGCCCCCATCGGATACCATTCCACTCCTGGCTCCATTGTTGTGCCCACAATATGTAGCTGGGACAATGCTGTGCACATTTATCTAGACAACAGTCCCATATATCAATTC
Organism: Pyxicephalus adspersus; assembly: GCF_032062135.1. Lineage (NCBI taxonomy): Eukaryota > Metazoa > Chordata > Amphibia > Anura > Pyxicephalidae > Pyxicephalus > Pyxicephalus adspersus. The sequence goes on from NC_092865.1 coordinate 7,707,514, forward strand.
ATTTCCCAGTAATGCTCCAGGAATCCTAATCACATCAGCAGGATTACTATGATATATAATTACTTTCAGAATGCTCTCTTTGCATTCCCCTCTGTAATGTCTTTTCCAGTAAATCAGAGTAATTTTCATCTGTTATCTCCCTCTAATACACCGGGAGGCTCACCAGCGTTATTTCCACATCACTATAAAACTATTTCCAAATAAGTTTAACTGCTGAGCCGGTATTTCTTCCTCTTTTTTCATGTAAAAAAAAAAAAAAAGACAAAGCCTTATTCACCATTTGAGTGCTGACTTATAAAATAAATCTTTCCATTGAAACTATTGGATCGTTAACCCTTTGGTGGTCAATAGGTTTTTTGTTTGGTACAATGTTCATATGCTGCTCAGATATATTGAATAGTGCAACACTGAAGACTTTACAGGGTGGAAGAAGATGCAAACAGGGAAAGGACCTCGATCTGTTGTGTGACCATCTAGATATTTAAAAAGGAAAATGTAAAACAAAAGCATAATGTACATGTAGAGTACAATGGAATGGAAGGTAGGGGTCCCATTGGAGGTGCAAGCGTTCAGCTTTAAGCATCAGTTCTTTCCAAAACCTCTTGGAAAAAGGTTTGAAATTTATTGATCTGGGATCTTGCTTACCTGGGTCAGATGCAGGAAGTGAAATCCCAAAGACACTGATTTGTGCAGAGAATTAAATTCCAAATATGCCAAATTGGTGTAGGAGATTGAATTCCAAATACGCCAATTTGGTGCGAAAGATTGAATTCGAAATACTCCAATATGGTGCAAAGAATTGAATCCCAAAAACGCTAATTTAGTGCAAGGGATTGAATCCCAAATATGCCAATTTGGAGCAGGGAGTTGAATCACAAATATGCTAATTTTGTGCAGGAGATTGAATTCCATATATTCCAGTTAGGTGCAGAAGATTGAGTTCCATGTATGCCAATTTGGTGCAGGGAGTTGAATCCCAAATATTCCAATTTGGTGCAGGGGATTGAATCACAAATATGCCAGTTTGACATTCCTTGCTGTCTAGCACATACAGAGCCTAAAGTATTATAGGACCAGTGCTAATTTCATTGCAAACACCAATCTATGTCAAACTTGCTTTGGTGAATCCCATGCATCCAGCAAAAAGATAAATGAGTTAAAAAAATCCAGAATCAAGTTCTCTTGTTTCAAATGTGAAGGTAAAACTCTTTAAAATCTGAATCTTGAACACTCCAGATGAAGTTCACGGAGCAGAGTTTTGACTTCAGCCATTTCCAAGCTGGGGTTCATGAAAAGATTTCATATGTTGCCCATAATTGCTTTAAAACTTTGTTTGTGAATTTTAAATAGCTGCAATTACCTGGAACAAAATGTTTCATCGATATGGAAAAACTGACGGGCTTCACACCGGTGGGCTCCAAAGCTTTGGCAGATGTTTCTCAGGAGGCTCCAGGGCTGGTGTTGGTGAGTCTAAATAAAGCAAACAGTGATTCTGTTATGAGCAAGTGTATGAAAATGGAACACACAATCTGGAGAACTTCTGAAAGACGAGCAAAGCCAATTTCAATACTCAGCGAAGGATAAAACCACAAAATTATTATATTACAGGAGATCTAAACCCAATTACTAAAATCTGCTATAATCTTTAATCATTGGAGCTCGTGTGTAATAAAATAATGACGGGTCAGGATGCTTTTATTCCAGAACTGTTTTTTTTATACTAATATTTAGGTTTGGTTTTAGGGTAGGGAAAACTGGGCAATTTTCCAGAGTCCCCACCTTCTCCATAGCTCCAAATGACAGAATGGCAGGGGGTACAGGGATCTGAAATGAAGTGCATATGGGTTCCCTACTTCATATTTGCCCCGGCCCTGCTACTAGTGTTCTGTTTGATATGCTAGGGATCCTACAAATCCAACCTCTGAGCTGAGATCTCAGGGCAGAGGTTGGGAGCTTTTTGATCCCATGATAACTATAATAAACAATCATAGTGATCACTAGCTCCGGAACTGCAATAGCCACTGCCTCCTTCTTCTCCAATGGATAGAAATTTTGTTGCATTCTTTGTATTAATGTGTAAAACTGCTCATGCTAATGAATTTGAACTGTAAATTGGATCTGTATAAATCCATGTAAAATAGGTAGAATTTGTTCCTTAAGCGTTTGTTTTTTTAAGGGTCGAGCAACATCTTTTCTTTCTTCCTTATTGGTTATCCATTGTCTGAGCCAATCAATCACAAAAGTGGAAGAGTTCTGTTTCTCCATGACTTGCATCCATTTTCAGGGTTAACTTAAGATAGATCCGGGGATGTGCCAATAAAGCTTTTTATCTGCTCCAGACCTCCACATTAAATGATAACGGCTACCAATGTCTCCTGAAATATATTTACTCGTATTAGTGTCTGGCTGCTGAACATCACCCACAGCAAACAGAATGGGCCATGATGCTTACAGAGGAGACGATGGGAGAAGCTCAGTGTGCTGGCAATGTAAATGCTCAGATAAGAAGTCCATTAATATTTTAAAAGTTTCCAAACACAGTTGTGATAGATCATTACGGGAAACATGAAAATCTGTGTCAGTGTCTGGGATCTGGAGGAAAAGACAAAATATTGTACTAAACATTAAAAAAAATGCTGAGCAACTGTGAATTAATTTATATTGTTTGATTAGCTAATCAAAAATTATATTTTAGTTTTTTTTTTTTTTAAATAGTTATTTTTGAATGCATTGAAAGATAAAATACCATATGTTTACACGTTGCCTTCTGTTACCATACTGCTTCTTAGGCTGTTACATTTCAGTCAGGGTCTAGTGCTCCCGTGGATGGGAAAGTACATGTGCACCAAGCATACGCATGACTTTGAACTTAGAATTCTGACCTCAGCATATGATCATGTCTCCTGCCAGCCACCTGGCCTGACCTCAGCCAATCTCCAACCACACCTACTGGATACCTGCCCGACTTCAGCCAAGCTATGTCTCCAACCACATCTCCAGACAGTTGCCAACCTTGACCTCAGCCTTTCTACTTCCAAGTCTTCTGCCAGCCACTTGCCCTGACCTCAGCCTGTCTCCAACCATGTCTTTTTCCAGCTACCTCTCTTGACCCTAGCCTGTCTCTGACCACAGCTTCTACTAGAAACCTGCCCAACTTCAGCCAGGCTATGAACCCATCTTCTCCCAGCGACCTGTCCTGACCTCAGCCGGTCTCTGACCATGTCTCTGTCAGCCACCTGCCTTGACCTGAGGCTCTCTCCAACTATATTTCCTCCCAGCGGCCTGCCTTGACTTCAACTCGTTTACTGCCAAGCCACCTCCTCTGACCTCAGCCTGTCTCCAACCACATCTCCGGAAAGTTGCCAACCTCGACCTCAGCCTTTCTACTTTCAAGTCTTCTGCCAGCCACTTGCCTTGACCTCAACCTGTCTCCAACCATGTCTCCTGCCAGCCACCTGCCTTGACCTCAGCCTGTTTTCAACCACATCCTGGGCCAGCTGCCAACCTTGACCTTAGCCTGTCTATTTCCAAGTCTTCTGTCAGCCACCAACCTCGTCTTCTGCCAGCCACTAGCCCCGATCTCAGCCTGTCTATGACAACATCTTTTGCCAGCTATCTGCCCTGACATCAGTGAGTCTTGGACTTGCTCTCTTCCACACTGAAGCCACCTGTTTCTGTTTTCCTTTAGTGAGGAGGGCCTGATTGTATTGTTATCCTGCAAAAAAGTAGTCCAGCAGCCACCAGGGTTATTCGCTCATCACCCATTCGGGGTACTCTGGTGAAGACCAGTTGTCACATAGACTTGGTGCCTTGGGTAATTCCACATCACCCACCAGAAGGCAAATCCTTTACATTTTTCCTGGTTCCTTCCTCTCCTCTCTTCAATATGCTAATAAAATTAATAAATAGAATATCTATAATAATAAATGTGGGCCAGTGCACGTTTGGACCTGCAATGTGAACCCGCATGGCTGACACCTCCAGGCCGCTCATCAAGTTACTACTGTGTGGCTGGGAGCAGCCCCACCATTGGCAACAAGTTTTGCAGGCAGATCTTTAGAACAAAACTGTGCGGTCAGACACGGAAGATGCATGTTGCCAAGCAAGCTAAGATCTGGTGCAGCCACATGCAAAAACAAAGGTTCCCAACCACTCCCATTTACTGCTGCAGCTCACTGCAGGTCTGAAATTACCTTTAGACAGCAGGGTCAAACTTCATAAAATTGTAATAACTTTTTTATTATTTGTTCACCTCTTCTGGCCACTTCTAGCCTACTGGTGAGCAAAAATCCTGATTTTTTCTCAAAAACAATAAATTATTCATCAAAATAGAAAAACAGGTGTATATTAGGGTGATTTTAAGTATTTTTAGGGATGCAATGGACTTGAAATCACCTCTGATGGAAAAACTGTTTCCAGGTGCTTCTTCCCTCTCCATGGAACAGAACAGTGACAATTGCTGGACGTCTGTATAGGGGTTTCCATATATTTTTTTAACATATGGGCTCTAAATCAATAAACTTCTCTCAAGTTTTCCCTAAGGGGATGCTTTCCCATTTTATCTACAAAACACATTTTCACGTTTTCATCAAAAAAGTACTAAAAAGTAAAAGCAATATCAAACTTTAGTTAACTTAGAACAACATGGGGACTTTTTTTGTATGCTGGGGGCTGAAAAGTTTATTTTATTTATAAAGTACAAAATAGTTTCAAGGGACAAAATGTATTGAATCTGAGTCGGAATCTGAACCACGGAAACATTACATGAGAATTTTAAGGGAAATATTAGGAAAGAAAAGAAAAAAACAAATGCACAAAAAATAAACAGACATTACTAAAAACATCAGACATTTTACATTTTACAAAAAAAAAAAAAAAACAGAAACAAAAAGGGCCCTAGTTTAATAAAGCTCTTGAAGATTAGAGAATATTATCATGGGAGAACCTGGGTAATCCAGCAAATCTGGGATGTTCTCTTGTCTGGTATAACATAATATGTCCAACTCCTAATTGAATTGTATACACTTCATTACAACAAACAGGAGAACAGTTTTCTTTTGGCCACAAAACATATATTGTGCATATTTACAAAAACATGATAGCAAAAGTATACATGGTGTACAGGTATTGTATACAACAAATATGCACTATTCCATTTCACATCATGGTAACAAAGGGCTAAATCCAGACACACATAATTCCATTTGAATTAATATCAATTTAGGATTGTATTCTTCATAGTATAGCTTTTATATTAAGAAATAAATTGGGGGTATTTGAAATGTTTTGTTTACCCGACGCGTTTCACTGTTAGGATTCTTATGATTGAAACATATGAGACCAGCTGAAATTCCTTTTTTTGCAGGTGTTTTCAAGCAGTGTGGTTGTGGTGTGTTTTTTTTTTAGAGCTTAGTGCAGTATCTCAGGGCTGTTTGTCTCTAATCTCCTTCCATGGATTTGAATAGGAATGCTTTTCAAGCAGATGAAAAGTTTCTGAAAGTGAAAGGATAGCAGGTGATCTGTGTTCCTTTGCAGCATGTTGCATGAAATCTGCAACCGTTTACTAGAGTGTTAAGTGAAGACTCATGAAAACGTATCAGTACCTAGTCCGCATATCAGTACCTCCTCCTTAACACCTGGAAATACTAACTGGGAACCCCGCAGCTGTTAACCACTTGGTTGTCAATTGTCCATCTGAATGTAGCATATCTGTTCCTGTAAAATCACAGCTATTCCAGCTTCTGCCTATAACTCTGACTTCTCCCCCTCCAAATTCTTCCACATTTGAGTGTTAAGTCCACAAAAACAATATTTTATATTACCTTTTATAACTGATTATTGATAAAAAGTACATTTGGCAAAAAATTGGTAAAACTGAATCTCGTAAAACTCTTGGTTGTGTTCACCATGAAATTATTTTGCAAATGTAGCCTTTTCCTACATTTATGGCTAAGTTCTGCAGGACCATCATTAGTATAGGAGGATGTTTGGAGTATTCAAACGACTTTTTATATTTTGGAAGATGTAATATTTTATTTTTTCAGTTTGCTTATCTGTAGACATAAGAAGTTGGTTTCTATAAAGTAGATTGCAGGACTCATGGCACAAGGCACAAATGGCGGAGTTGGTAAAAAGAAGGAGTTGTCATGATTTAAGCATGCCAAAGAAGCAAGATTCTATACTAAATCCCTGCAATGTTTTATAGCAAATGTATAAAAAGTTAACAAAGAAAGCAATTTACAAGATATTTGTATCTGAAGCCTCCTTTACTAATAAGCCGGAAGCGGCTTCTATAATGCCGCAGAGTCTATCGTGCTAATTAATAAATTGTCACTGTGGATAAGACTGATTTGGCTCCTTATTTGACCCAGCTGTATGCTTCAGGCTGGAACGTAAAATCTCTGCATTTTGCTAATGAACTGACACATCCAGCAGTTCTGCGATACAAACAGTACAGCAGATATACAATGATGGTAATTGCGGGTTTGGGAAAATGTAAAACGGAAATAAACGTCATAGTGTGTGCCTGGGGAGGATGTCAGGATCTATGGAATGTCAACATTTTAATGATTTACAAAGAAATCTGTTGTCTACTTTACATCTTTTTTTAATTTAGATTTATTTGTGATCACAAAGCCTAAATGAAGCCAGGGGGCCACCTGCAGCCCTCAGGGCCCCTGCAAATTGTAATCCGTGTTTTTTTTTTTGCTTTCTCCAGTCAGAGAAGGAAAAATATGATTTAGACTTTAGAGAAAATAATTTGATTTATATTTTTACACTAGATTGTGTGCTGCCTTTTTAAAAAAATAATGAATCTGGTAAAACTGATATCCCTGCAATTCACAAATCCCCCTCCTGCACCTACCTCCCAACTCCCTCTACCTCACCACTAATAATAATATTAATAATAATAAAAAATACTTTTTCAGATGTCAGACATCATTGGATTTGTGATATGGACATTTCCTATTGGCTGCAACCCAAAGCACCAAACATCATTGCAAGAAGGGTGTAGGCACCAGAAAGGGCAAGGGACCAGGATGGCAGATTTAGATGACCAAATTTTGCTTCCAAATACAAGGAACACAAAGATGGAGTGAGGGGCACAGTGGCGAAACACAATTTTGTCCAATGAGGGTATTGCACAAATCCCATTCATATAATGTGTCTGATTTATAAAAGCTCTCCAAGAGCTACCAGAGAGACTGTCCAAATCTTAAAGAGACTCTCATGGGAGAAGTTGAGTGATCCAGCAAACCTGGTGTAGATTTATTTAAAACCAATTGATATTTCAATCCTGGAACAAATACATTCCAGGTTCTCCCTATAGTCTATCTTTTCCAGTATTGAAAAGCTTTATTAAATCAAGCCCTATGTATCCAGGGTTGGTTTTACATGGTGGCAAACTAGGTAATTACCCAATGTCTCCAGGGCACCTATTGACAGATTGGCAGAGGGTTCAGCTTGCTTTATATTTGAGGCTCCCGTTGCATATTGGCCCCATTTTGTCTAAAACCGTCCCTGAATGTGTTTCCAGCCTTTTGTCTCCTGAAGTGTGTACCGAGTCTGCAACATCTTCTATAGCATTGGCCATGCATGGTCTCGGACAATCATCTGTTGCAAGTCTGACTCTATTACATAGTAAAACATTCACTGAATATTGTATGTGGCCCTATGACAAAGTCTGGGGTGCCACTTGAAACACCCAACATCAAAAATGTTGACCAGCAATAAGCTAGGCCAGGGGTCTGCAACCTGCGGCTCCGGAGCCGCATGCGGCTCTTCAGCCTCCTTGTTGTGGCTCCCTTCGGCTGCCGCGGGGAGATCTCTGATGGGGGATCCCCTTCCTCCCAAGACACTGCAGAGGAGGGGGATTCCCTATCCGGTGTTCTAATGAAAAAAATCTACCAGTGAAATAAATCTACCACGGGGCGTGTACAAATGGGTGTGTACAATGACATCCCCCTCCTTTGAACCCCAATTCCTCTGGAATGGGGAGATATACAAAACCAAAAATGAAGGTGCAAGTGGGGGACACCTGTGACTAACACCCCCTAAAATTTAATTGTTAGGCTATCATCAGAACATAAAGAACTCTGCCCATCAAAAAAATCTACCGTTACACATTGCTGGAGGAACCTGAACCCCAATTTCTTTGGAACAGGAAGGGGGTACAGGTGAACAAAATTAGAGGTGCAAGTGGGGGACACCTGTGGCTAACACCTCCTAAAAACTCCACCCATCAAAAAACCCCTACCCTGTTACACATTGTTGGAGGCTTCTAGCACCTAAACCCCAATTTATCTGGAAACGGGGGTACAGGTGAAAAAAAATTGAGGTGCAAGTACGGGACACCTGTGGCTAACACCTCCTAAAAATTCATAAAAACTCTGCCTATCAAAAAAATCTACCCTGTTACACATTGCTGGAAGCATCTAGCATCTGAACCCCAATTTCTCTGGAACGGGGAGGAGGCGGTACAGGTGACCAAAATAGAGATGCAAGTGGGGGACACTTATGGCTAACACCACCTACAATTGAATCGCTAAGGCATCGTCAGAAAATAAAGAACTCTGCCCATCAAAATAATCTACCCTGTTACACATTGCTGGAGGCTTCTAGCCCCTGAACCCCAATTACTCAAGATTGGGGGGTACAGGTGAACAAAATTAAAGCTGCAAATGAGGGACACTTGTGGCTAACACCCCTTAAAATTTCATCGCTAAGGCATCGTCAGAACATAAAGAACTCTGCCCATCAAAAAAATCTACCCTGTTACGTTAGAAGCCTCCAGCTAATGTAACAGGATGATACGTTAGAAGCTGGAGGCTTCTAGGGGCATAGTTCAGCGTTTAATTTATTTCAAAGTAGGCCTACACATGCACACTTGTTGTAACAGGTAAAATTAAAAAAATATTAAAACTTTTAAAAGTTTATAAACTGTGTTATGTTTTGCGGCTCCAGACTATTTTTCTTTAGTGGAAGAGAAGGCAAAATGGCTCTTTTGATAGTAAAGGTTGCTGACCCCTGAGCTAGGCAATGAGCCTCTGCTTTTCTTTATTGAAATTTATTTGATTTGTGATGTTAAATGTTGTGTTCTTGTAACACTTTGGGGTGTTTATTACCTACAACCATTGAGTTCCACCAAACAATGGTCACCAGGACAAATATTTAGGAGCAGCATTTCAAACCCTTTATACAAATAACAAAATAATTAGAGAACAAATCTACAAATAATTGGATAATAAATAAACTTTTCTTTATTTTTTACAGCTACAGCTTCTATACCTTAAAAAGAAAATCCTATATGATGCTGGTGCCATGCTGAATCATTCATATTGGGAGGAGTGGAACGACTCCCCCCCCCCAAAAAAAAACCCACGCCGACAAATACCGGTGGTGGTGTAATATACGGCAGCACAGTGATTGAGAATTGTCCCGTCTCTTAGCTGACTCACTATGGCCTGCAGAGTCCTGCGAGCCCATTATTCAGAGGCCGTTCCTTTGTCTAATATAAAAGTACCATATCAATAGAGATGAATCATAATTCTTCTGCTTGCTATGGTATATACACTGCACGTACGCCAATCACTTATCATATAACGTTCCTCTACACGTCACACCTCCCACATATCAAGTGGGCTAAACATGTTACATGTTTAACCAATTTGCACCAATTTACACCTTATGGGGTTCATGTATGAATGCTGCAAATGTTGCACCTTGTGAATGTATGAAAATCATTTGCAGTTCTACTGTTGTTTTCAATGGGCGAGGAATTGGAAAATTGGTGACAAATCTGCCTTACTTATGCATAAGTTGATAAAGCACAAGGTGAAAGGATGAATGAATCAATGCAAAGGGCCAATGTCCAGCAATAAGGATCAAAGAAATCTTTGGAACGCCATCACCTTGTATGTGCAGAGAACAATGATTGTGTCTCTGCGGAGCTCTCCCACCCTCTTTGACTTCCCTATACTTGCAGGTGCCGTTGTTCTTATGTGATCTGGCAACGTTTTAAAGTCATATTCTATAGCTTAGTTCTTATTACAAAGATTTCCAAGCAGAATAGGGATCATCTTATTAAAGATACCACAATCTTTGTGTACATGTAGGAGAGATTTCTTCAAAACTGGTTTTGCCAAAAATAACCAAACTCTCAATTGTGGTTTATGAAGCTTATTAGGCTCTTAATGGTTGGAGAATTAGGATACTTTGCTTAATGGTTGCCAATAGATAAAAAAGAAGAACTATACTCATCTAACCACCAGAGATACAATTGGCCTGATATATTAAAGCTCCAAGGCTGGAGAGGATACACTTTCATCAGTGAAGCTGGGTGATCCAGCAAACCTGGAATAGATTTCTTCAAAGTCATTTTCAGTTTGCTAGCAAATGTTTTGAATCCTGGACCAGATGCATTCCAGGTTTGTTTGATCACCCAGCTTCACCAATAAAAGTGTATCCTCTCCAGCCTTGGAGAGTTTTATTAATCAGGCTCAATGTCTGCAAGTTGTCTTGTCTGTGCTGACATCTTTGTAGGATATTTATTCAGACTTGAGATCGTTGGCCATCTTGATTGGCTGAGCTAGGATAAGTGGACTCCCATGCATGTCCAGAAGTTAATTCATCCTGGCATATGCCAAGATTGTGCACTGAGCATGTGCAGCTGATTGTTCTTTGTTTAAAGGGTTGCAAATCCTTCAGAATTAGGAATCCTCGAGATTAAGAATCGTTTATTGCAGGAAAGATTTAGCATGTCTCTTCTACAATATTAAACCTTCCTTTTTACAGATTTTAGTCCAAGGTTTCACGTTAAAGCCATTTTATATGGACGTAAACTCACCTCGGCTTGCTTCTTTGCCAGTAAAGCCTTCTTAATTGTCTAGGCTGGAATCAGGGGCTGATACAGGGAGGTGCAAAGTGTGGCATTACACTGGGGCCCAGGACCCTCCCCAGCTAACAGGGGCCCCAGATCAGTTCAGTATGAGGGTACAAGTCAGTTCTGCAGAGGGGCCCACTGTGACTACATCTGCCATTGGCTGCAATGATGTAACACACACATGTGCATGGGATTTCATTTATTCTCAGCATGGAAGTCACATATACATTGGTTTCCATGATTGAAGCCATGCTATGACCATTGCAAACCAGCAAATATCACAATATTTTTCCCACTCACTTGTAATACTGTACCAATGATGGGAGCATTGGTCATGACCCAAGTTGGGCTTTATTACATGTGAACTGATGGGATAAGTAGTTTACACAAAAAAAGTTTGTTTTTGGTTTCTTTGTTTTTTCAGTGACAAGGATGCTGCTTTTCTGTATTTTTTGTACTTGCTCAAAATTTGCTGAGATGAAGAAACAAAAAACAAATGCAGCCACTACATCCAAGGACTGGTAAGGAGGATATACTATTTCTTTCAGGTTTACATATCCTTTTATACTAATATACTTCCTCTATTTATTATTTGTATCTATACGTATGTCCATTTGATCATCCTTTACTGTTGCTTAGTATTTTTAGTTTTCCTTTATTACAGAGGATATTTTTTCACTGAAGGGCCAATTAGTAGAAGGTGGACAGGTCCATGACAGCTGAAAAAAGATATTGTAAACCTCTAAAACCAATAAAAGCCTATTGACTGCTTACAAAAACACCCCAACACACCATGGGTCCACCTTCCCTGTTGACTCCAATATTAATATTAATAAACAGGATTTATGTAGCGCCAACATATTACACAGCGCTGTACAATAAATAGGGGTTGCGAATGATAGACAGATACAGACAGTACCACAGGAGGAGGAGAAGACCCTGCCCTAAAGAGCTAACAATCTAGGATTTGGGGGAAGACTCAAACAATAGGAGGGGGTATATGGAATGATGGGAAGTAGTGAGGATTTTAGGAAAAAGAAGAAGACGGGTAGGGAAGTCCGAAAAAGTGTGTTTTGAGCGCTCTTATAAATGAGGAGAAACTAGGAGTAAGCCAAATAGGACGAGGAGAACCATTCCAGAGAGTCGGGTCAGCTCTAGAAAAGTCTTGTATCCGTGCGTGTGATGAGGTTATGAGTGAGGAAGTCATTAGTAGATCATTGGAGGAGTGGAGAGAGCGGCAGGGGGGGTATTTTTCTATCAGGTCAGAAATGTAAGTGGGACAAGAACTGTGGGGGGATTTGAAGGCAAAGTACAAGAGATGAATTTGATTCTCAGGTGAAATGGAAGCCAATGGGGAGAACTACAAAGAGATGCAGCGGAGGAGGAGTGGTGGAAAGGATGGATGAGTCTGGCTGCAGCATTCATAATAGATTGTAGAGGAGAGAGTCGGGTTAGTGGAATACCAGAGAGGAGGAGGTTACAGTAGTCCAGACGAGAGATGATAAGAGCATGTAAAAGGAGTTTGGTGGTCTCAGGGGACAGGTAGGGGCGGATTTTGGAGATGTTGCGTAGGTGAAAGTGACAGGACCTGGAAATGTTCTGAATATGGGGGGTAAATGAGAGGGCCGAGTCAAAGGTGACACCAAGACAACGTGCCTGAGGGGAGGGCCGAATAACAGTGTTGTTAACAGTTAGATATATGTCAGGGGGGGATTTGGAATTTGAGGGGGGGATGATGATGAGTTCTGTTTTATCCAGGTTGAGTTTCAGGAATCGGTCAGACATCCATGATGAGATGGCTGACAGGCAGCATGAGACCTTATCCAGGACTGAGGGAGACAGGTCAGGGGTGGACAGATAGATTTGGGTGTCATCAGCATACAGATGGTACTGTAAGCCAAAGGAGGATATGAGACTACCCAGAGAGGAGGTGTACAGAGAAAAGAGGACCGGTCCAAGGACTGACCCTTGGGGAACACCAACAGGGAGTAGGGGAGGAGGAATTACCATTGAGAGAAACATGAAAGGAGCGGTCAGACAGATAGGAAGCAAACCAAGAGAGAGCAGTGTCACTCATACCAATGGAGCCATGATTTGTATTAGAAGGGGGTGATCAACAGTGTCAAAACCAGAGGAGAGATCAAGGAGAAGGAGCAGGGAAAAGTTGCCTTGAGACTTAGCTCTGATGAGGACATTGGCCACTTTAGTAAGGGCTGTTTCAGTGGACTGGGCAGCTCTAAAACCAGACTGGAGGGGGTCAAGGAGAGAGTTGGTGTTCAGGTAATCGGTGAGTCTTTTGAAAACAAGGCGCTATCAAAATTTAGGGGAAATTACATTCCTGATTTTCTCTCATCCCTAGCAGTACACAAAGCTCCATATTTCCTATGTTTTCTGTGGCAGGATTTGTAAGAATATTGATCTGCAGAATTAGAAGGTTCCTTCATTAGAACAAAGGCGATGCTTTGTATCCATCATATGGCTGGAAAATTTTCCATCATGCTGCGTCTGCTGAGCGATAACCTTTTCTGAACCCTCCCTGGATACAGAAGAACTGGACGGAGAGAGGAAACTCTGCTCAGAAATCCTGCAGAGCCCTCACTAATGGGCTTCAATACGATACATCCTGATCCCTTGATGGATTATCTGCACCATGAGGGAACTGTCACTGCATTAATCAAAGTTTCTGCGGAGTTCTTTCAGGTCATCCAATGTACAGTCAATAGGGACTCCAACCAGGTTTAAAGCGAACGTTGGTGCATGTGGATACATGGATTGTGCTTATCCGTACCTGAGAACCTGAAGATAAACTCAATTGTCATCAGAATCAGATTGTATCTGATATCAGTGCTGTGGAGGGAATAACATTAAGAGTTTTTTCTTTCCCAGGATTTTGGGAAAATACATTGCAGTAAATAGGAAAAGTCAATCATTCTTGGAGTACAATGGACTTTTTATTGGATCCTGAATTGGGGTTCTGATTTTGATCATGTTTAATTTATTCTGGGTTCATTGCCTTGAACTTGGTTCAAGCTGAACGCAAACTGATGTTAAGAACTGTGACCCTAATAGTCTTTAAAGGCAAAAAAACATTGATACACATTTAAAATGGTGAACATTTATTGATATTTCCTTTCCAGCTCAAATGATGCTGTCCACCTTTCTTGACATACAATGCAAATTGTGTAGATATATCGGACAACCATAAACCAATGAGTAGGCTGCCTACTGTAACATTCCAGTCTTTTCAGTTGCTCTCTTCTTCAATTGCTAAACCAGTCAACATGGCTATAGTAGAACATTTATTGCTGAATCCAATGGGAATATCAAAAAGGTTGATTGTTAATACACAGTATTTATATAGTGCCAACAAATTAAGCAGCGCTGTACAAAGTCCATAGTCATGTGACTAGCTGTCCCTCAAAGGAGCTCACAATCCAATGTCCATAGTCATATATCTTTACCGCAGTCTAAGGTCAATTTTGGGGGGAAGCCAATTACCCTAACTACATGTTTTTGGAATGTGGGAGGAAACCCACACAAACACAGGGAGAGGCTGCAAACTCCATGCAGATAGTGTGCTGGCCAAGATTTTAAGCTGAGACCCAGCCTTGCAAAGGCCAGACTGCTAACCACTGAGCCACTGTGCTGCCAACCACTGAGCACCATACTGTCAATTAATTGTTAGTTTGGATTGATTCACTTATGGCCCGCATTGGACCTCTCAATGGCCAAAAGTTTGAGTACACTGGACCAGATGACTATATGGACATGGTGGACATCCCATTGCAAAACCATTTTGATTAATATGGAGTTGGCTGTAATAGTCTCCAATCTTCAGGGGAGAGTTTCAACAAGATTTTGGAACGTGTCTATGGGAATCTGTACCTATTCAGGTGAATGAGCATTTATGAGGTTAGTGATATTCAGGTAGTGATGTTGGAACAGACGATCCAGTTTGCTACTGGTGTTCCAAACTATGGACATTCCTATCCATTTAAGAACAATTGCAACCTCCTCTTTTTGGTGAAGACTTTCTACAAGATGGTAGAGTGTCTATGTGGTCCAATCAAAACATTTGTGAGTAGTATTGATGTTTAATGAGAGGATCTGGCTCACAACTGTCATCCAAAATGTGTTTAGTAGAGTTGAGGTCAAAACTCTGAGCCGGATAAATAAGTTCCACAAAACCAAACTCATTACACCATGTCTTTATGGTCATGGTGAAACAGAAATTGGCCTCCATCAAACTGTGACCACATGGTTGGAAGAACACAAGTGTCTACAACGTCCTTTTCAGCAACCACCAAAACTCAAGTCATTTGGAGAGGTGTAACTGTCCACATGCCTTTGGCCATATAGTAGATGTGATAATCAGGTGTGCACAACCTTTTGCTCATATGTACATAGTAACATTGGCTAATTGGCTACCATGACATCATAACCATTTTAACAAAAGTTCCTTCTGACATCATTAAAGAGATGCAAATGCATATATGTACTTTGTGTTGCCTTGCACTGAAAAAAGAGCGGACCTTATATTTTGTGCTTTGAGATGTGTTGACCGATCACTCACAAGATTGCTGAACACAACGCACTCCAGTGGACAAAAACCTATGTGTTGTAATATAGAGGGAATGGGCTGTTGAGTCCGATCCACGTCTGGTAGTGAACTAAAAACATGAATTACTGTGACACATGCATGAGTTGGTACCTCCAACCTAAACACAAACAGAAGCCAATCCATGATCTTTGGTGCCTCCAACCCAAACCAACCCAAAGACACACAGAGCGGCCGAGCTGCAATCCTTGGTGGCTCCAAACCCCAACACACAGCAGCCGAGCCATGATCTTTGGTGCCTCCAACCCAAACACACACAGCAGTCAAGCTGTGACCTTTGTTGCCTCCAACCCAAACACACCCAGCAGTCAAGCCTCAATCTTTGGTACCTCCAACCCAAACACACAGTAGCTGAGCCATGATATTTGGTGCCTCCACCCAAACACACACAGCAGCCGAGCCGTGATCCTTGGTGCCTCCAACCCAACCCAAACACATAGCCGCTGAGCAATGATATTGGGTGCCTCCAACCCAACCCAAGCACACACAGCAACCGAACTGTGATCTTTTTTGCCTCCAGTCCAAACACACGCAGAAACCGAGCCACAATCTTTGGTGCCTCCAACCCAACCCAAACACACAGCAGCTGACATATGATATTTGGTGCCTCCAGCCCAAACACACAGCAGCCATGCCATGATCTTTGGTGCCTCCAACCCAAACACATAGCAGCTGAGCCGTGGTCTTTGGTGCCTCCAATCCAACCTAGACACATACAGCAGCCAAACGTGATCCTTGGTGCTCCCAACCTGAGCAGCAACACACAACAAACTGTGCATTGGGGTGTTCAGCAGTTAATAAAAAGTCCAGGCCTGTCTGCATGAATGGAAATAATGATGCATCAAAGTGCACTGCAATGGCCAGAAGTGGAACTAAACCAGCTAAATTCCCTGTATAATTGTTCCTGTTGCTTTGCAAAGTGCCACCATCTTCTTGACTTCCTGAAGACCATTTGTGGCTATCTTGATTGGCTTGGCTGGTATGACATAACTCCCATGCAGGTGCAATGGACTTCATTAATTCCTGGGTAACCTGGAAACCAAAACTTAGCTGTGCATGTGCAGCTCAGTTTTTCAAGTTACCTGGAGCAATCAGGCAGGTTGGAGGGATTATTGCAGAAGAGACATCATCCATCTCTTTCTCCAACAATGGATCCTGGATTTTTAAACTTTTAACGACAGGTCCTCTTCTCTTCCCAGCAGACACCTGTAAGGTGCCCCCATGCACAGCTGTGCAGTTTGATGCATTGTCAGGGAATAATAGAAAAATTTGGGTTATAAATAATCTGGGAGGAGATTTTGTTTCCATCTTTCAGTATAATTGAGCGCAGTGTTCCTGTAGCACGCAGAGGCAGCTGACACATTGACATTGCCTACTAATTGCCCTGACGTGTCACAGCAGCTAGCGCCCCATGACCGCCGTCCGCCAGATCAGCCCCAAACCCCCCCTAGGGCACCAGATGCTTCTCAGTCCATGGGGATTTCTCATTGTCTGGCCCTCTCCCTACCTGACTTATCTGGAAACAGAGAACATTTGCATCTCTGATCCTGGTAATGCGATGAGAATGCTGGATGGTGCAGTGACTCCAATATCTGGATTTTTAGCAGGGTGACAACAGCGATCAATCGTTGAACAGATGGGACAAGTGGCTCCCTATGGTGCCAGCTACACTGGTACCATAAAGTGGAGATCAGTTGCACAGCATTGGAGCATTTTATTAATAAAGTCTTTGGTGACAACGCTCACTCACTGCATTGTATATATGGAGGAGCGTAGTCACCCTAGGCTTCTCTCCTTATATAGAATTCAGATACCTCCCCATTTTTCCCTTCTTTTACACAGAGGATTGGTGCTTTGTAGTTCACAGAAGACAGTTGCGAATCCTAAGATTTTAGTCCTGTGCACAGGAAGTGACCAGGAAAAAGTTTTTTCTATATGTGCAAAAAATGTTTTTAATCTGGAAAACCTAGGCAGCCACCATAGATGAGATGGGTAAGCTGCAATTTTTTGACATTTTAGTTTGAGGTGACAGGTGCATTTGGATGATGAATTAATCCAAACACATCACCTTATATGGTCATTAAAGTGTACCTGTCACCTTGAATGTCCAATGAATGGAGCTCTTCATTCAGCTTTTCAGTGCCCAGCCGATAAACCGATCTACATGGCTTATGATACTTGGAGTTTCAGAGGTGTCACTAGTAGCTTTATGTCATTTTAATGCAACTGTCGCATTTCCTTTTGTCATTAGTAAATGCATTCTGAAAGATATTTTTAATGCATTTCTTTGAATTTAGATTTTCTGGGTTGTCACACATAATATGGCTCTACAGAGTGCTCCCCATGTATCACAGTGTTTTTTTGTTTTCGTGCAAGAAAAGTGCGCCTTGATTTGTGTGTAATGTGTTCTTAACATGCTCCAATGCGAGGAAGATGCATGACACATTTTTCTATTCCATGATTGCAGCTTGGTCAGAGCCAAGACAACTCTGAGCTATCCACAAACAATACTTCTGAATGATCAGCCAAAAACATTCAATTGGCCAAAAATCAAGCAATAGATTCCTTTCGAATTGATCATTTTTTTCCCAAAAATCGATCAGTAATTGATCAAGAAAGTTTGCAATCAAAACCGCATTATGTGTCACTGTCTGTAATTCAATGATGCCTGGCAGTGCAGGTGAAACCATTCACATTCCCGCATTGCTATGCTTCACATTACAGCACAAGCATTACCATGCATCAGATCAGGTCTTATGTTATTATTATTATTATTATTATTAATAATAATAATAAACCGGATTTTTAGCGCCAACATATTATGCAGCGCTGTACGATAAATAGAGGTTGCAAATGACACAGATACAGACAGTGACACAGGAGGAGAGGACCCTGCACCGAAGAGCTTACAATCTAAGAGGTGGGGGAAGTATCACACAATAGGAGGGGGATATGGAATGGTGGGAAGTAGTGAGGGTTTTAAAAGACAGAAGAAGACGGGTAGGCAAGTGTGAAACATTCGGTTTTTCCATACTGGTTGTGCATAGGAATGGATTGCAAACCTGACGTGTAATTTTTCTGATGCGGCACAATGCAATGAATACAATGCGTCACCATGCATCATATCATGTATTAACACAAAATCCGATATTCATTACTTATGAGCAGAAAGGGATCAGAGACTAGATGCAGTGCTCCACAACACATGCTACTACATCACTATGCATCAAGTCACACGTTAATGCGCCATGCATTTTTTCAGTATAACAGGAACGGATCACAAACTAGACATGTGTAATCTTTTCTGATGCAGCACAATGCAATCACTAGTAGTGCATCACCATGCATCATTTCATTATTGTGCATAGGAACGGATCACAAGCCTGACGTGTAATTTTTCTGATGTTTCACCAAGCATCGTTTCATGTATTAACACACAATGCAATATTCATAAGTGGTTATGTGCAGATATGGATCAGAGACCAGATGTTTTTCAGATGCAGCGCACCACAATGCATGCTACTACTATATCACTATGCATACAATAATGCGCTTAAAGTGCTTTTTCAATATACCAGGAATGGATCACAAACTAGACATGCGCCATTTTATTTTCCGACGCAGCATATCTCAACGCAAGGTAGTGCATCACTGTGTATCAAGTCACACATTATACATGGGAAAGGTTAAAAAATCAAGCATACATAATTTTATTCTGACACATGCTAGTACATTATGTCATGCGTTAACACGCGATGTGCTATTCAATACTGCACAAGAAAAGGATCAAAAACCAGACGTGCGTTTTTTTTCTCATTGCAATAAATCATCTCATGCGTTAATACTCAGTATTGCCTATGGACAGGAATGAATCAAAAATCAGGCAAACCCAATTTTTTGCATCACCGTATGCTGCACCATTTTAGCTTCAAAGATGTATCGAAAAATAATCATCTCCTCTCCTGTGTCACTGTCTGTATCTATTTGTCATTTGCAACCCCTGTTAAATGTACAGCGCTGCGTAATATGTTGGCGCTATATAAATCCTGTTTATTAATAATAATAATAATAATAATAATAATACTAATAATAATAATAATAATGCCTCAAAATGCAAACACACATGGCAAGTGAGTGTGCTGCATAATATGTTAGCGCTATATAAATCCTGTTTATTAATAATAATAATAATAATAATAATAATATTGATAATAATAATAATAATATTGATATTATTAATAATAATAATAATAATAATGCCTCAAAACACGCATGGCAAGTGTCACCCAATCACAAAAATCTATTTCATCCCTAAATTGCAAAGAATGTCTGCCCACAATGCAATGACAGGTTCTCTTTAAGGACCCCATAATTAAGCAGTGTCATTGAATGAAGCTCCCGCTTTCTGGAAGTCGTGGAGGAGGCGAAGGAAGGGGGGGGGGGCTGCATTGCCATGGCACACCTGACATTCCCATGATTCATACATTGGAGATAATTGTATAATAAAAATATCCAGCTGGGGGTGGTTAGGATGAGAGAGCGGCGTTGTGGAAGTTGAGGAGAGGTTCTCTTTGTTTGGAATCAGAGAAAAGGAGGGGGGTGGTTGGGTTGTGATGGGGGGGTATATAAAGGCTTTTTATTCCCAGCGAGCTGCGTGTGTGCATGCTGATCCTGCTCGCTTGTACCTTCAGCCTGCCAGATGGGGAGGGAGGGCCGGTGTGGGGTGGGCTCGCCGTTGGCGGTTGTGTGATTGGAAGGAGCCTGGCTTATGAATGAGATCCGACCCTGAGCATCCTCGCCTGCACTCCGTCCTCCGTTGTCACCTCCCGGAGACGCCGGCTGCCGTCACAGGACAATAATGCGACCGTGAGCAAGTGGGGAGCTGCTCGCTGAACAGTGCCGGGTGAGTGCATTGTCTTCCCATTCCCATCCCTGCGTTCTCATTCAGCCATTCCCAACCTTTTTATGTATTTACCCCAAAGCCCCTATTATTACCCCCCTTAAGTCAGGGACCCTTTAAATTGGCCATGCTTTGCCTGGAGCATCTTCCAAAGTGTTGCCGGCGGATGCCGAATGTGCCGAACCTTCCTAGTGACCCCTCAGGAGCAAAAGAACAATTCCAGGATATTCCAGATACATTGTATCATTTCCAGGGGTTATCCGGAGTTGGGATCCTTGCCCCAAAGTACCCCTGGAAAGAGGTGCCCCTGTATGTCTGGGTTTCAGAGGAATGGCGCTCCGGCATCGGTGTGAGGAAGTTGGCAGCACAATTCCAGGATGTTCCGGATACATTGTATCATTTCCAGGGGTTATCCGGAGTTCGGCTCTTCGCCCTGGAATTTCCCATAGGTGCCCCTGTATGTCAGGGTAGCACGGAACGGCGCTGGTGCAAGGAAGTCGGCAGCACAGCGCGGCACCTAGGGATGCTTTGAGGTTGATTTACTAAAGGAGTTGAGAATTTGCACTGTTCAAGGTGAATGTTCACTTTGAAGAAGGGGGGGCGCTGCAAACATCCAATCACATGCAAGATAAAATCCCGTTTATAGGGTTGGGGATGGAATCTCGGCACAGTGTCATGGTATTTAATAAGAGAACACATTTGTGGAGAGGTGATGGGAGGTGGGGGGCGTAATTACAGCATACGGGTTAGGGAATAGGTGACAACATTTTAAAAGTGAAAATAAATCCCTGCTGATCCTGCCAGAAATCCTTTTAGCTCACAACTTCCTGTGCTCTCAGCCTGGTATCAGTTACATTGTTCCCAGCTATCTGCACAGAAATCCCCTCCAGCTTATAGAGGAGAGGAGAGGGGGAGGTGTTCTGTAGTTATTTCTTCTTTTTGTTGTCCTGATACAGAAGGCTAAGTGAGTGTTGTCACCCGAGGACAGGAAGTGTGTTACTGGCAGGATCATCCAGGGAATATAGAATAAGGAGCCTAAAAAAGTTACATTTGAATTACTCTGCAGTGCATCTCCAGCCAAAGCGTGTTTTGGGAGAAGTAGAGAGGGGTGAAAATACTTCTATTCTGTGCTCACTTCCTGTTCTAGCGACACAACAGGAAGTAAGAGGAAATCTCTCTAATGTAGGAATGTAAGGACAGATGTGACTATTGAATGATTTCCCTCCCTGGGGACGACCATAGCATTTTGCACCCTGGTGACAAATATATCCTTATCCAGGCACTTCCTGTAATAAGGTGACAACTCTCTGGCTGTCTCCCAATTGCTCACCTGTGTTGTCACATGCACCACCTAGTGGCTGCTATGCCAATACACATTACGCAGACATGGTCCACTGTTGTCACCATCAGCAAACCCACCCTGAAATGTCATGCAGCCATTGTTGCAGTGCATATAGACAGGAAGTGGCTGCAAAGAGGCTACAAGAGGTTATCACAATGAGCTGTATAGGGTTAAATGTAAAATCCATGTACAAATATCTTATAGTTTAGGCAATTGCACCTGTACATTGTACCATTTCTGCACTGTATTAAATGACCGGGCCACTTTACCCCCAGGGAGCTCTGATGAGTATTTTCACAGCTGTAATTACCCCCCTCCATGTGATTAAATAGATTGCTGTATGCCTTGTGTGCTGGCTGCCAACAGGTGGCGCTGTGTTCTCTTTCAATAAATGGTGGTAAGTGAGTGCTTTTTTGATAAACCCTTTGCAAACTTTTGTCCTAATTATATTTGGGTCAGTTATTTGTCTTTTCTGAAAACTCCCAAGTTTATAAATTGGACCCACTTTGTTTTCTACATGTTGGATAGAGGGGGAGATGAATCCTTTGTACTCAGTATGCTGACCATGCTGGGCTTTCTAAGAAAGCCCAGTACTGCCTGTGTGATTCCATTGTCTATGATAGACCAAGCCAGGTGGTCTGGATTCTGTGATCATCCTCTGTAATCCATTCACCTTCAGGCTGATTGCAGAGACAAGGTGTCAGACCGCACGGCTGATGGCTCACCTGTGCACCGCTGCAACTGTTTCTGTGCAGCCGGAAAGAAAACAAGAGCTGCAAGCAGCTGCGCCCACAATGCAGATCTTCAGACCACAACCATTAATTACACAGCTCATAACATGATCTGCTGCAGCTGTTCGAAAATAGAGGGTTAGGTCTGTTCCCATTCACTTGAACGGGAGAAGTTGGGACTGTGGTAGAGCCCATTGCAGATCACAGTGCCTCACCGCAGGTCTGAAATGGCCCTTAAAGTCAAAGCTTACTTGTAGAGGAGGCTTGTGGGAGCTGATGTGTGAAGTCTGCCACCTGCAGAGTGCAAATGGTAAATATTTTGTATGCATTTTTGTATGCATATTTATGTGATGCCTTAGACACATGTGGGGCATGCTGGTATTATGACATGGGAAACACTGCTTCCGTCCAAACCTTCTAACACAGGTGTTGTGATTCTCTACAGAAGTTTCTTTTAAATTGGCCCCTGTTGCCGTAGGGTCCCAGAGCCAAACTCGAGGAATAGCCCTACTCAGGGCTACCATCAGAAATTCCCGGCCCCCATAATAGGTAAATTTACAGGACCCCCCTCTTCCTCTATATATTAAAGTTCCAGCTCTGCAAGGTCATGCTTTTTTGACCTCTTCTCCTACCATGATGCATCTACCTCACCTCTAGCACTGTAGCCGCCATTATTACTTTTTTGGGATTCAACACTTCCAGTAATATTGGATGTCTGGGTCTCCTCTATGGACCAAGGTTCCATCTTCTGACCTTCAACATCACTAGAGAGCAGCAGTGCCATTGGGGTCAGAAGATGGAACCACAACATAGAACTTAGAAGTTGCCACCATGGCAAAGAAGACTGAGGTTCATAGAAATATGGAGGCTGATTGGATTCAAAGGAGGGGGGCATGAAAAGTGTAAATCAACCCAGTTTACACCCACCTGTCCCCTTGCCATCACAGGTCCTGCCATCTTTTTTCTTGTCTTCTTTCGATCTTCAGCCTTCTTCATTGGCTCTAATGATGTAACCCGAATTGATTCAGTCCGGGCAGCCGCAGGGGAATCCAGGATGTGCTGAGTATCCTGGTCACTAAAGTCAAGCTTCCCATGGCCAAATGTTTTTGGGCACCTGGCCACCATCACAGCTATATAGGCTTGTTGGACATCCCATGCCAAAACCATGGGCAGTTATATGGAATTCCCTACCCCCACCACTCTCGTAATGTGGCTGTAACAGCCCCACCCTTCAAGGAAGACTTTCCACGTGATATGGAAGGGTGTCTTTTGGAAAATTGTGCCCATTTGTGAGGTCTTGTAGTCATGTTGGATGGGAAGACTAAGCTCCAAATTGTTGTTCCAACTCATCCCAAAGCATTCATAAGAGTTGAGATCAAGACACTCAAATTCCTCAACATCAAACTCATCCTACCATCTCTTTATGGAGATGCCATTGTGCACAGGGCCAAGGTCATTCCGGAACAGAGAAGGGGCTTCTTCAAACCCAAAGTTGGGACCACACAAGACACACCATTCTCCACCATGGTTTGGTTTAAACTCAGGGTTCCTCAAGAGGGTTCCGGCTTATCCATGGTCCATGGTGACCTCGTAGCTTCACAACCACTTGGCAGAGTCAGAAGCTTGGCACCAAAGCTTCTTTCTATTGATTACCACAATGTGAGGTCCATTTTACAGACACCTTCCATGGTTTTAATTGAGGTTCCTCAGGAATTTAAAATGATTTCCAGGGTCCTCAGGAATAAAAAGCTTGGGAAGGGCTGGTCTACTATGTCTATGTAATAATATTAACCCTACACTGGAAACACCTAAACAATCATTTGGAGGTCTATTTACTGTACTACAATGTGTAGGGTTAATGGTCAGGTGTTCACAAACATTTGAGTTTTACTATGACGTAGTAGGGTCCTTGTCACTCGACACTGCTAAGAGAGCAGCAAGATCACCCACCTGCTTACAGTGTTGCCTCCTTATTACCGAATCCGTGAGATACTTGTCCATTACTGCTCTGGTGGATGACATTAAGGAAACAACAAGCATGGGTTCTCCACCAGCAAGAGGATGAATACCTTGACATGTTTCTAAGAAGAACCTTAACGATGACTCTACATTGTCTTACTCTGACTATCTTACAATACAGTTTGCTTCGGTCTTACCATTCCATAATGGGAATACAGAAGCTTTTGATAGTAAAGATGCGGAAATAGTTTTATTGTCGGGAGATTTTCAGTTTCTTTCCAATTGTCTGTCATATACGCCCACTCTCGTGTTTACAGCCCGGGAAAACAATGGCAAGCAAAAGCCTATTGCTTATTTGTGGCATTCCTAATGGAAGGGGCTTATTTTTCATTGGCTCAGTTTAGCTGGAAATGATTTTCTATGGAATTAAAGTGCATTATCAGGCCTCCCACCTGATCTCTGAAATTACTGTACTTTTAAAGGAGAAGTAGGAAAAAACACAACTTAGCCTATGGTGTATATAATTTATGAAAATCAGAGGTCAGGTCCAAGCAGCTTAGAAAAAGTTTCCAATAAAAACATTTTCTGTGGCATCTACAGGGTGCAAATCCAAGGAATAAAAATTGTGACAGTCAGTCAGTAGTCTTGCCTACAGTGTTGGATACCCATTTGGATTATCTTGCTGAATATCCCAATTTAAACTATTGACATTTGTATAAAGTTTGACCCCCTTTACAGCAATACCAACCTTTTCGGAGATGACATTCATGGAGTCTGGGACTGATATTAGATGAGAAGATCTGGCTCACAACTGGCATTCAAAAGGTGTTTAATAGAGTTGAGGGTCAGGGCTCTGTGCCAGACCTTCCAGTTCCTCCATAGCAAACTAATCACACTATAGGCCTGATTTATTAAATATCTCCAAGGCTGGAGAGGATACACTCTCACCAGTGAACCTGGGTGATCCAGAAAACCTGAAATGGGTTTCTTAAAATCATTTGCTACTTACAAGCAAATGTTTTGATGCCTGGACCAGAATTATTTTTAGGTTTGCTGGATCACCCAGGTTCCATGATGCTGGAAGATGAAAACTGGGACACTGGGTGATGATTTTTTTGAGCTTCCCAGACTATAGAAGGGACCCTTTTACAAAAAAACTCAAGATGGTTTTTACCTTTCAAAAATTGCATAAGCTTCCTTATTAGAATTGGGTACCATTGTTGGGGCATTTTTGCTGCCTCCACATCAGTCAGTCAATATTTACATGCTTACTGTCACCAAGCCAGATCACGGGATTTTATGTCTATTAATTTAAAAATAGAGATTAGGTAAAGGAGTGAATAAACTTATCCACACCTGCGATGACATTCCCCCAATGGGCCAATGCACAATTTGAATTTTTCCCAGATTTTTAAGCATTGATGAGAACTGGTAAAGAGCTTTTTTTTTTTTTGATTACCTAACCACCTGTTCATGTTCATTGACTTCTAGTTCCAGAGTAAAAGAGCCAACGTGCATCCCATGTATCTGATTACTAGAATGTAATTGTACATAATGTATTTATTTCAGTCCAAAAAGACTATAGACCAAATAAAGTTGACCTCATCATGATGATGGGGTAAACTAAAAAGTCAAAGCATTGTGAAACCTTTATGTATTACTCATTTTGAGTGATTTAATGTCAGACTGGACTGGCTCCTCCACGCATATGCAGAACAAAGAAGAAACAAATTGCAGATCTCAGCATGCGCCGTGAGGTCGGCAATCTTTTTCTCCATCTACGTCACCCGATCTCATGCCTGCGCAATGCGAGATTAGGTGGAAGAACTCGAAAAAGAGAGAAGAAGATGTCGGCCCCTGACGCTTCCTCTGCACCGGGCTAATGTGGGACCCAAATGAAGAAACCTCACGACGAATGGACGTATCTGTGGGATTTTGAGTTTAGTTCCGCTTTAAGTCATCCCCCTGTGGATGCAGTGCAGCTTATTCGGAATTAAAGTGGACTTGTAAGGTCTGTGAAGGACCCTTTTCAGGTTTATCTGAGTGATATGATTTCCTCCAAGAAATGAGTAATCTGCTGTGGAATATAACCAAGGATGTCACTGTTCTCTTGCATAATTACAGCTTTTTCCTGGCTTTTCAATGACTTTGTATTCCTAGAAGTAGTTAGTAATATTCAACTGGCCTTTTTCCTGTAATGGTAAAGATTTCACAGCCTTTTGCTTCATCAGTTTTACCTGTGTAGGGAATACCCAGCATTTATATCCACACTGCACAAACATCCGGCCACCATGTAATGCAACACTGCAGATATTGATTGTCCAAGACCAGGAGGTGTAAGATTTGTTGAACCTTTTGTTCTATTTCCATTCTTGGTGTCAGGAAGTCTGCATAGGTGTTAAACCTTCAAATTACATGGCTGAAAATGTGAATTGTTCAAAACTCTGGGGTAGAGTTATTAAAAAGGGCATTGTAGGTAAAAGTCAAATGGTGTTGAAGGACCCCAACCCTATCCATATGTGGTTGTTGTAATTTGATGTGGATGGCCTCTTTCATGCCTCTTGCAAACCAGTTGTCCTCTCTGTGCAAACCTTGAACCGTATTGTCCTGGAAAATCTGTCCCTTTTCCTTCAGATGTAGAAAAATCCTAAATCTTGTCCTTCTATATTGGGGGAAGTGATTTCACACCTCCTGGTTTTGGACAATCAACATCTGCAGGGTCACATTTCCTGGTGATCCAATTAAGGTTTTGCGATGTGGATATAAATGCTGGGGGATTTACTATGCTGGTAATATTGAAGCAGCTGTGAAACGTCTTCAACATAACCAACGTTACCAACTCCAATGGAATGGAACTAACTACTTCTAGATTTACAATGACCTGGATCAATGAGAACATTCACAGACATAATGGCTTTGCAGATAAACAAAGGGTTAGGTTTAGGAATAGGGATGGTTGGTTAGGTTAGCAATATGGATAGGTTGGGGTTAGATGTAATGGGGAAGTCCAATCCAGTTCCTCGTAAATAAAGGTCAAATTTATTATTTTCTGCGTAGGTCTAGGAGTTCTAATGGGTTTCACCAGCCCCAGTGGCCATTTAAAGCCTACTGACCCCCCAAAAGCCTTTTATCCTTCCCAATGCATTTTGCCAAATTCATGAAATTTGATTAAAATGTCCAATTATCTAAATGTCTGCAAAAAAAAATTCCCAGTTTTGCTCATCTCTGAGCAGACAGCCAGACTATTTTCATTATAAATGTTTCTCTTTTATGATATCTTTCTTTCATCAAACAAGTTTAAAGCTCGTCGTGGAGCAAAACTCTTCCCCTTTGGGTTCCATCATGCTCATTATACTCTACCTTCCATGTCTATCATTGTGCCGGATTCCAGAATGATAACTGATGATAGTTCTCCCCAGCCCCTTTATTGCTGGGCGTACCACCCCACATTCTACAGTCACCACCTGCCTGTGTTTGGGTGGTTAATGGAACATTAGGCTTAAAAGAAAATTCTGGGCAGAACACTGTTGAATGATGGATCCATTGCTTCAGCCTGTGCCTTCTGGTCACCTATTTGTTCCATTATCACCAAACTCTTCCAGATCCAAAGTGGACCCTCCCATGCTGGACCACTATTCTGAATCTTCTCCATCGTAATGAATACTCATCCCCTATAATCCAACCAATTATTATGTACTTACTAACACCTAACCCTGACACATGTGAATCTCACACTATTTTCATTCGTTGACCCTATTTGTAATGGGACCATGCTCAATATAACTATTACATCATTTTTTGTTATTCTACTATATTAATAACAAAATACAGTATGATATATTTTTCATTGGGTACAATGACTATGTATAACAATACTCCCTTTTTTTCTTTTTAATATCATGTCCAATTTCTAATTTTTGAATCTAAGATCACCACCTTTTGTATGTAATTTCAGTATGGTTGAAATAATATGTTATTTTCATTATCCAGTCTTACTTCCCTAGTGTCAAAAAATCCCTGAAGAAGCCTACGTGTGGGCGAAACGTGTTGTGTACTAATACTAAAAATTTGCAATCACCAAGCCTGGAAACGTTTTTATTATTTTTTATTATTATTATCAATATTAATAAACAGGATTTACATAGCACCAACATATTACGCAGCGCTGTACATTAAATAGGGGTTGCAAATGACAGACTAATACAGAGTGATACAGGAGGAGAGGACCCTGCCCCGAAGAGCTTACAATCTAGTAGGTAGGGGCAATTTACATGCAATATGAGGGGGATATGTAGTGCTGGGAAGTAGTAATGGTTTCAAAAGACAGAAGAAGATGGGTAGGCAAGTTTAGTATGAACTTTAACTACGTGTTAGTCAGGCTATAGGCTGTCTATTGCCACCATACGGCCCCAACTATTTTATATTTCTGAAAATGTGTTACTGACCATGACACTCCTTAGTAAATACATTTTATTTGCATGCCTCTGTTCTCTCATTTCTCTCTTGGGGGTTGGCATGATGCATTACATTACAAATGTGAAGGATAGTGTGTGGTTAATATATTTTATTCGGAACCGTCTACACCCTGGCAGCAATGGACAATCAATGAAGATTGCTCCTTCTGTGTAGGGAAGGACATGGGGCATGACACAAGCCCACAAGTATTTGTTTAGATTAGGCTTTAAAATTACTTTAATTATAATTAAGGGTCCCAGATTTCTGCTTCAAAAACATTTTAATATCTTTAACAGATTCCTCCCACCTATGTACCCAATGGATCTTTATTTCAGAAAATTGAAAATTGGGCATCATGACAGCTCGGCCATGTTCTTCCTCACCCAATAGCGCATGTTACAAAGTTTTCATCCAAAGATCAGACATATTTTTTGCAAGGTCTGGATGTAAAACCATCTCCATCTTCATATAATGAATGCAGCAAGGCGGAATATTAAGGCGAGCGTGCACTGTATCAATATGTAACATTTCCTTTGACTGTCAGAACTGGGTCATGCCTCTTAATGTGATACTGGCACCCCACAGCCGTTCATCCGCTTGTCACAGCGCTGCTGATCCCTGAATGCGTTTGCCCTCCATATACCTCGAACAATGAGAGCTGAAGCTAACGGAGAAAGCAGGTGACCTTCCAGCCTTTTGTACTTTGCATCGTTCCAACGTGAAGAATTCTATTTAACTGTAACACAAAAAAAAAGAATCGCAGTTTATGTTTTAATTGACGTGGCACTGCCCACACATCAAATTACTATGTTTTTTTTTTCACTGCCAATAAATGCATTTTGTCTGCAGGGTGAGAGGAGAATGATAAGCCTCCTATACCAGCTTGGAGGTTTAGCAGGCTTGGCAAACATTTCTTTGGATAATATTCATAATTCTAATGCCAAGAAGGGCACAGACGCCATGCTTGCTTTCTTGCTAGATTAAAAAATAAAAATTAAAGGGAACGTCCTTTTTAAATGAAGTTTTGCACTGCTTTGAGATCCTCCCATAGCCTCCTCCCCACCACCTTTCTGCATACAGGGCCTGATTTATGACTATAATGGGAGAAACTGGGTGATCCAGTAATCCTGAAATGGATCAGGTCCAAGATTGAAAACATTTGCCAAAAGTTTTAAGGAAATCCATTCCAGGTTTTCTGGATCACCCAGGTTCTCCCATGATAGTCTATCTTCTCCAGTCTTGGAGAGCTTTATTAAATTATGCTTACCAGCACTGCCCCTTTTATAATCATGTAATAAAAAAAAATAATAAATTAAAAAATAAATGTAATAACCTGTTTTTATATATTACAATTTTACAGGGCTACTTATACTTCAAGGGGTCTGGTCATAAGGAAATTAATCTGGCATTCAGTAAACAATCACTCTAAGTGAATCTTCCAAGTGCAAGCATTTTAAATTGTATGATTCAGTCACAATGGGCCTGTTTTTTTAAAGCTCTATAAGACTGGAGAAGATAGATTATAATGGGAGAACTTGGGTGAACTAGCAAATCCGGAATTCATGTCTTAAAATCATTTTTTATTAGTAGGGATGAGCGAGAAAAATGTTTAAGTTCGTTCTTGCGGCGAATTGCACCTTTCTCGCTTACCGAACATGTAAGCGAGAACCGCCTTGTGATTCGCTGTGAGGTCGTGTTCGCAGGTGTACAGAACTCATATGATCTCTTAATGGAGATTCTCCATTGGGAGGTCATATGAGTTCAGTAAGACGCCTGCGGTCACAGCTGATTGGAGGCACGAGCTGTGACTGCAGGCGTACTACTGAACTCATATGAACTCTCAATTGCGAATCTCCATTCAGAGGTCATATGCGTTCAGCTGTGACTGTCCAGGTTTCCACACTCCCTGGGCTGTACTTATCATTGATTGGGCACCTGGACCGTGGATTCGTGAAATCGGTTCGCGGAAATTCCGCAGACTCATCGGAAGTTTGAGGAAAATTTGGCGAGACTGTCAGAGACATTCTTGCTCATCCCTAACTATAAGCAAATGTTTTCAATCCTGGACCAAATCCATTGCAGCTTTGCTGGATCACCCAAGTCCTCCTATGATAGTCTATATTCTCCAGTCTTGGAGAACTTTAATAAATCAGGCTGCTTAAAAGTCTCCTGATCCGGCCAGTAACACACTTCCTGACCTAGGCTGACAACACTCTGTACTAAATGCATAGAGAAGCAACATTGTCATCCAAAGCCGCTTTCCTGATTTTTGACTACTAACACCCTAATTTTGGGACTCTAAATTGTACAGCATAGGGTGCTCATATTGATGACTGTTAGGCAGTGCTCCATGCAAGATATATAACGTATATCACATGTTCAGAAGGTTGCATGGCAAGGAAACCAATCAATATCCCCGATATACCAATACAATATCTAATCATGCACAAACCACCTTGTGTATGTCGGCTGCAACAATAAAACTTTGCAGCGAAGGTGGAAAACTGCATTTACATGATTGTGTCATCGCTGAGCCAACATCTCGGTCCAGGAAGAAGATAATGATGGCTAAACAAAGCTGGCACAATCCTTCTGGTGATAAGGCATTGTTGTTATTGGGATATGGGGTACTGTAAGAGGTAATAAAACTCCTAAACATCCTTTTTGCACCATTGAGTGCAATGGGTGGGGTAACAGATTGACACTCCAGGAAGTGTCAGTTTTTCAAACGATTTAGCAGAGGATTACTGCTGAACACAGCAACATACCAACAGCACAAGCAATGAGAAAGGTATGTATTTTGCCATTTAATTTTAGCAGCAGGGGTTAGGTTGTGATTTAGGGCCATCGTACAATATCCCATCCTAGATCATAATACATTCCAGCTCTAACAGTTATTATTATTATTAAACAGGATTTATATAGCACCAACATATTGCGCAGCCTTGTACAATAAATAGGCATTACAAATGACAGACAGATACAGACACAGGAGGAGGAGAGGACCCTGACCCGAAGAGCTTACAATTCAGGAGTTGAGGCACAATCTTAATTGCTTTCTAAATTTTGAGATGCAACACTTTTTACACATCGTGACAGTTATTGGGGACAAAAATCCACAGGTCAGACACTGATCATAAGATAACAAACACTATAAGGGTTCATTCTTCCCTGACCTTCATAAATGATATATACAGGCACAGCGGCGCTCTGCTGATTTGGAGAACATTATTCTGTGCATAAAATCCACCTCATCTGCATACAGATAATGTGTTTTCATACTTCATTAAATACCTTTCTGCCTTATGTATTATTATTATTATTATTATTATTAATCATAATAATAATAAAAAACAGGATTTATATAGCGCCAGCATATTACACAGCGCTGTACATTAAATATGGATCTTATTAGTCAAAGGTGTGGGAGGTAAATGTACAAGATCAGAGACTGCAAACTGTCTCCGTAATGGAATGGTGTGATCACATGAATAGCGTTCTATCTTTAGTGTAATGGTGTTCTTACAGAATACATCAGATTTGACATATATACTGTGTGTATAGTTATATGATTAATTTTATTTATTCTAAGCTCTTCAGGGCAGGGTCCTCTCCTCCTCCTGTGTCACTTCTATATCTGTCTGCCTTTTGCAACCCCTATGTAATGTACAGCGTTGCATAATATGTTGGTGCTATATAAATCCTGTTTATTTATAATAATAATAAAAATAATAATATTAATAATAATTATTATTATTAATATTAATAATCTTGTTTATTTATAATAATATATAATATAAATCCTGTTTATTTACAATAATATTAATAACAATAATAACAATAATAATAATAATAACAAAATATACATACACATATATGGTCGATCTCCATACAAGTTCCCTTTAAACATTTATATAGCACTATCATACTCTGTAGTGCTGTACAAAGCATAAAATACAATCTGCTGGCATACACAATAGTGTCACCTATAAAGCAGCAAATTCATTATTCATCAAACATTTTTGGTGCAGAATCAATCACTGCCATTGAAAACACATACAGGTAATTACTTAGTCAGTTAGGTTGAAAAAAGACATAAGGCCATCAAGTTCAACCACAAGGGAAATAAACATATCCCAGATATAAAACCCTATGGACATATTTGATCCCGAGGAAGGCAAAAAAAAAACAAAAAGAAAAAAACAATCAGATGTTCCCTGTCTCTGTTATCCTTACTTTAAATCCTTAATCCCCAGTTATATTCTTTCTAGAAATCAGCCAGCTTTTTCTGGTCTTGGAAGAATTGTTTGGTGAATGTCAGATTCACTCTCCCTCATGCAATTTTCGCTTGTTATAGTCTTTGGTATTTTTGGTCTATATAACGATCAATATAACAATTAATTCAGTCTTTACTAATGAGTGAATATTTAACGTGTCAACCACTTGCATCTGAATTGCAATCAATATTATTATTCGATCTAAAATAATTAGTGATCATAACACAAAAAATATTTTTATTTTAAAACAAGAGTTAACCAATAAATCATTCAAAATAAGTGAACAAAAAAAATTAACTGGCCTCACCCGGTGAAAATTTGATTGACATTTTCCTAAATAATGGTTGAAAATACCATTCAATATGCCAAGGTTTTTCATCATTTTGATGTTTTGGTCTAATCGTTAGTCTGATCAGTATAAAATATTGCATAGGGTATGCCTAGCCTACTAATAATACAGAGAACACAAAGACATTTTATTTTCATTGATAACTATTACAATAGATATAATATAATATATTAGATATAAGGATACAGGCAGAGTGCCCTGGACATAGGAGCTTACAGTCATTATGTCCTATAGATCAGCTATTATATACATAAAATCTGTGATTCTCAGGTGATAAGTTATATATTCACACTCTATGCTCATGTGTGAACAGGATGCCAGGAATAGATTGCTCATGTGAATTTTTTTTTTTTTTATTATTATTTATTTATTTATTTTTTGTATTATTATGTTATATATGTATATTAGATATCTATTATATTATTTTTTCAGATAATCATGATGCTCTCTGTAATACATTTGTAATATAAGAACCAGAACAAGTAGGTAGTTAGTAAACTTAGTGCAGTTTGAACTGGTGGTTCGCATAATTCTTATGAATGGTTCATTAGGAAATGACTGACAGCCAGACAACAAAAGGTGGGAAAGGTTAGCAGCAGCCTACAGACGCTCCCTGACATTATGCTTTGCATTATCACACATTCCCGTTCCTCTGGGATCAGGTGCAGCAGCAAGGTTGTTTGTTTTTTTTTTACATTTATTTGTTGAGGCATGTAACTTTCTGCATGTATGTATTATGTCATATAGTATATATTAATGATTGATAATACAATAAAAAAGGAAGTGTTAGTGAATATTCATGCAGAAGATGGACCTGATTTATTAAAGCTCTTTATATAGGAAGAAGATAGAATATTATGGGAGAACCTGGGTGATCCAGGTGCACAATAACACTTTTGAAAAGGTAAATTATACATTTTTTATAGTGGTGGTGTATTTATTCAACCAAAAAAGAGGGAAAAATGGGGAGGACAGAGGAGCAGAAGAACTTGGATCTAAAGGAGCTTGAGTCCTACCAAATCAAGTACAGTTGGGAGGTATGAAGAGGGACGGTCCTTCCAAATTAGGGGCAGTTGGGATGTATGAAAGGGGAACAGTTTCTCCAAACCAGGGGGAGGTAGAAAACTGGGCATTTTTCTTGAATCAGGCACCGTTTGAAACTATAATGAGTAGCAGTTTCTTTAAATCAGGGGCAGGTGGGAGGTAGAAGGAGGAACAGTCCATCTATCCTGCGGCAGTCAGGAGGTATGAAAAGAGACAGTCCCTCCAAATTAGGGAGAGTTTGGTGGTATTTAGAGGGACAGTCCCTCCGAATCAGGGACAGTTGGGGTTTGAGAAGAGGAACAGTCCCTCCAAATCGGAGATAGTTGGGGTGTAGGAAGAGGAACAGTCCTTCCAAATCAGGGACAGCTGGGAGGTATGACGGGGAACAGTCTTCCGAAACCAGAGAGAGGTTAAAATCTGGGCATTCCTTTTAAATTGGGGACAGGTGGGAGGTATGAAGAAGGACAAACTTTCCAAATCAGGCACAGTTGGGAGGCAGAAATCAGAGACAGTTGGGCAATATGAAGAGTGACAGTCTCTCCAAATCAGAGATAGTTGGCAGTCCTCCCAGACCAAGGTGAGGTGGAAGGTAGAAAACTGGGCATTTCTTCTAAATCAGTCACAGTTGGGAACTATAATGAGTAGGAGTTCCTCTAAAGTGGGGCAGCATGGTGGCTCAGGGGTTAGCACTCCAGCCTTTGCAGCACTAGGTCCCAGGTTCAATCCCCAGTCAGGACATTATCTGCATGGAGTTTGCAGGTTCTCCCCATGTCTGCGTGGTTTTCCTCCCAAGGAGGCACAATTTATCCACCCTGGGGCAGTTGGGAGAGGGTCAGTCTTTCCAAATCAGGGACAGTTGGGAGGTAAGGAAAGGAACAGTACCTCCAAACCTGGGGGAGGTTAAAAACTGGGCATTCCTTTTAAATTAGGGATAAGTGGGAGGTATGAAGAGGGACAGTCACTCCATATTGGGAGGTAGAAAGGGGATCAGTCCACCCAAATCAGCGATAGTTGGGGTGTATGAAGAGGTACAGTCCCTCCAAATTAGAGACAGTTAGGTGGTATTAGGAGAGACATTACCTCAAAATCAAGGACAGTTGGGTAGTACACATCTATATTTCCGGAGGAACTTAGAACAAGAAGCTAAATCTTACAGTGTACATTTCTAGATTCTCCTTATTCAATCTTCACTTTTTGAATCCAGGTTCACTTTTTGTTTCCAACTTGCTCTTTCCATAACTACCTATTCAGATTGTTTGTGCAATTCACACCAGATAAATACCGACATATAGAAGTCGTCCATTTAGAAAATAGTTTGTAATCTTCTAAAGATTTGTTTGGAGTGAGTCAGCCTAGAATGTGACATTTCAGTCGTTCTGGGTGCGTGGAGTGCAAGATAAAAATCCATTAATTCCATTATGGTTTACAAGTGCTACTTTCTGCCCATTCTCCGAGGAGTTTTGCATTCCTTGACTTTCATATGGTGATGCTGAATAATTCCATACAACGAGGAAGAGAAATTTTCTTTCTGGCTGTCAAGGTAGCCTTTCCAAGCTGCCTATTAGATAAAATATTCAAAAAATGTTTTCTTTGAAAAGTGCAGAGATTGAATACTAAGGGGCCATGGTAAGGTCTGAAATAGAAATGTTTTGAGTTTCTCCGATTTAGTCAAATATATTAATTTTCATTGGTATTTCATTGCTTTTATTACTGCTTCATTATAACTGCAGAATATGGTTTACCGTTCCCTTGTCTAAATCCTTAAAATTTTATTCAAATCCTTAAAATATGCCTTGGCTTTTTTCTCTTATAATTGTTACTTAACCCTTTACAGTCAACCTGACCATAACGTAACTTCACAAGTCTGCATGAATAAGGTCCTGGTGATAGCCTACTTTTTTTTTAACTATATTTTTATCCTTAAAAAGCTGTCCTTGAGTTTTCTTAAACTTGCCCACCCCTCTTCTTCTGACTCTTAGAACCCTCAACACTTACCCACCATCCATATCCCCCTTCTATTGTATGTTGCTTCCCCACCTCTTAGATCGTAAGCTCTTCTGGTCCAGGTACTCTTCTCCTCCTGTGTCAGTGTCTGTATCTGTCTGTCATTGCAACCCCTATTTAATGTACAGCGCTGCATAGTATGTTGGCACTATATAAATTCTGTTCATGAATATGATGTCAACAGTATGTTGCAGGCAGTAGAAAGCAATTTCCGTCAGACCACTATAGACTTCCGCTAAGCTCAACTGCTCTTCATCCATTGAATTGAATGGAAGCAGTTGGGGACTATTGTGCACATGGTTGTGTTGCGGTTGCTGAAAGCAATATCGCTTCTGGTCTTTTGGGTAATTTTCCTGCTCTGGAGGAAGAACCGCACTGCAAACACAAGGGAAAAATGTACAAATGTGTTCACTTGTGTGGTTTTCCGCTCTTGGGTCCAAGCAGCGGTTTTCTATGTGCTTGGGAATGACTCACAATGTGGTTTTCCATTCAAAATGTGCCTTAATGTCCCCAAATGTTCCATACTCATTGGGCCCTAGTCTCTTCCCCCCTGTAGTCCCACTGCAACATTTTCACAAGGTTAGAAGATGCAGCAGACACAACAAAGAATTGCACGGACATTTCTAAGCCAACATTTCTGTTGATGAAGTAGATGGTCAGCCTGGATAATATACAAGATGATCTCCCCAAATGGTCCATACATGTTATCAAACTGTCACATCCCAAAGAATACCAAACAAAAGAAGATAAAAATAACGGGACAAAGGAACAAATTAACAATCCAAAAAAATCAAAACAGTAAAATTACATTTTTTTTTTTTTACATTTTTACATTTTTTTACATTTTTATTTATTAATATACAAATATTTACTAAAAACGGATCAACATTTCATTACTTGTTTAGTTTTTCCAAAACTTCGGGCAGGATCTCCAGATAATATTTTTTTCTTTCCTACAAACCTTATGTGTAAACATTCTGTTATATTTTATTGTTTATAAGTTTGATATACTATTGATTATTTGTGTTTATATTGTGCTAAATTTATTTAAAATATGTTATGCATCGGTACTCTAGAATTCCTGATA
Organism: Pyxicephalus adspersus; assembly: GCF_032062135.1. Classification (NCBI taxonomy): domain Eukaryota; kingdom Metazoa; phylum Chordata; class Amphibia; order Anura; family Pyxicephalidae; genus Pyxicephalus; species Pyxicephalus adspersus. The sequence goes on from NC_092865.1 coordinate 7,745,162, forward strand.
TAGCCACATGGCATGATTCTTGTTGGATATCAGACCTGAGGCAAATCTGGCGTGTGTACAGCGATCGCCGTTCATTGTCCCGAAAGATTCTTTCCAACAACAATTATTACACGTGTGTATGCAGCCTTAGTTTCCACGAAATGCGCTGAAATAAAATAATTATATCTGGAGATCTTGTCCAATGTCTTGGAGAAACTAAACAAGTACTTGAGATGTTGATCTGTTTTTGTTAAATATTTTATTATGATCAAATGAAAATGTAATTTTACTGTTTTAATTTTATGGAATTGTTATTTTTTTCCTTTTCTGCTCTAAAAGTTCTGTTATTTTGAACTTGTTTTGTTCAGCCTGGATAATACCTGAACAGAGGTGACTGTTATTTTGAAAAAGAAAAATGGCAAGCTTTGTAATTAAATTAATCCAATTAAAACCCAATGCTCAAACCGAACACTAAACTAACCCCTGTTCTGTACCCTGACCTTTTTCTGCACCAGATTCCAAATACAATAGATGCACATTAGGAAGCTGATTCATCAAATAAAGATCCAACAAAAAGTTGAAAATGAAAGTTAATAATCTTTGGTGAAAGCTGAATCACAAAACCAGAACTGTAAATCAAGAGTGCCATATAACGACTAAACTATGTAGTTCACCAATGGGCATAGAAACTATTATTATACAGTATTTATATAGCACCAACATATTACGCAGCACTGTACAAAGTCCATAGTCATGACACTAGCTGTCAATCAAAGAAACATACAACCTAATCGCCCTACTATAGTCATATTTAATTAATACAGTCTTAAGGTCAATTTAGGAGGGAAGACAATTAACCTAACTGCATGATTTTGGAATATGAGAGGAAACCGGAGTACCTGTAGAAAACACGGTGAGAACCTGCAAACTCCATGCAGATAGTGTCCTGGCCAATATTCAAACCCGGGACCAAACGCTGCAAAGATCAGAGTGCTAACCTGTGTGCCACCATGCTGCCCTCACAATAAATAAGATGCAAAAGCAGAAATAAACTTTTTGTAGTAATGCATAAAGTTGGATCAGTATGACTTCCTGCACCAGCCTCTGGTGTCCCCACAAAATAGGAGAATAGGCAGAATATTATACCAAGAGGCTACCGACCGCCTAGCAGCACATTAGAGGAATGTGCAGGCTCTGGATGTATTATATTGTGTAAAACTTCAGTGGATTTTCTAGATTAGCATGATCACTAGGGATGCTTCCGGCATTCTTGTGAAAATTTCCTCGAAGTTCAGATAGGTCTGCAAAATTTCACGAAACTATCAGAAATCTAGAAATCACAATAGGAGGATTACCGCGGCTGCATAATGAGTAATGCGGCTTGTGTTTATGAATGATTGCGGCCGTGGGAAAAATCTGAGGATTTTTCCCACGGCTGCATTTATTCATGAGCAGCCAGCGAGGCTCACACTGTGTTCCTGGATAGAGAAACTCTATCCAGGAACACATACTAAAGGGCTGCAACAGCAATCAGGGGAGCGGAGCTGATAGCTCTGCTCCCCTGATTGCTCTTGCAGCTCTTTACTAGTTGTATGTGTTCTTGGATAGAGTTTCCACTCTATTAGCTTCATTCCCTGACTGGTCTTGCAGGTCCCTAAAATTCTGTCTCACGGCCGAATTTACAAAGGCCGTTCTCGCCTACATGTTTGGTAAGGGGGAACAGCCCAATTCACCGCGGGGCCAATTTTGTTAAATTCACCTAATCAATTAACCTAGTCATCCCTAACGGTCACATTGTTTCTTCAAAAGTATAATGAGTTTTTCTTACTGCTTTAAAAAGAAAAACATCTATTTCACTAAAATGATAGCTCTGACTGATATACAGGCCAATTTGTAATGTAACATTATGAAAAGAAACATTCACATTTCAAACTGTAGCAACGTCTTTCCAAAACAGACGAAAATTGAAATGTCACTTTGTAGCAACAAATGTAAATCTCATATCTCATATATAGTAAAACTAATATAGTGGTAAAAAGATATTGGGATGTATATATTTTCCTGGAAGATTGCTTTATTGCCTGCTTGCCTTTATAATTGTCTCTCTGTGTTGCTGCACAGCTCTGCGATTGCACATTTATTTGCAGCTGCCCTGCAACTATCCAATTGGATGACACCGACCCCTTGGTGAGGTCTCTGGCTGTTAAAGACTGCAACTTGGACTCAAATCCAACTTAATTGGCCTAATAAACGACTTGCGACTCGACTTGGGGGTTTCGTCCAGCTACTTGCAACTTGACTTGCAGTGCGTCTTCTGTAACATTGCGATCCTCCCTGCCTTCCTTGCATTCTAAGTCCACGGCTTTCTCCTCTGACAGCTAAAGGGGCCAGGGAGGAAGGCGGTGTTACAGAAGCCTCACAGCCTTCCTCCCCTTCAGCTGTCAGTGGAGAAAGCCAAACCTAGTGGACTTAGAATGCAAGGAATGCGGGGAGGAAGGCATTAAAACAGACTAAGTACGACTTGCAAAGGACTTGATAAATGAAGTGACTTGGGACTCAAGTTGGAAGAATTCTTGGTGACTTGGGACTTGACATGGACTTGAAGGGTGACAACTTAGTCCAACCTCTGTCAACGACCAACCTCCTGTAGCTTTATGGTGTACAAGATTTGCATCATGGCCATGCCTGTTGTTGGCATTACTAAAGCAGTTGGTGGGCAGGTGATTATCTGCCCAGTAGCTGAGTGGTCTCCCAGGTGTGCCCAAAATACTATCATCATTAAATTTTACAATGTGTGGGTTTGCATATTATAGTCAATAAATCTAAGGAGAATAAAGGTATCAATATATCAATGAACTCATGTCCATTCATGCTTGGAGAGCTGTCCCAAAAGCAAAACATTGTATGGTGGGCATTGAAGTGTGCAGATACCACAGTATGTATGGGCATGTGCACCCATTAATGTCGACATTGGATGAAGATGAAGGAATGAGTGCTGTACATATAGCACCATTCTGTTCTGTGGAGAGGGGAGGGGGAGAACGAGCAACCGACACCAAAGTCATTCATGGCAGGTCACTTATGGACAGGACAGATCCATGAATGACCTCTGTACAGGTCAGCTTATCACCCGAGACAAGCCCAACCATTTGTATCGGACGGGAATCATCTGATGTACATAGCCAAAGGATAAGGCTGGAGATATGATCTATGTCTTCCTGCTGGAACAAAATGGGACTTAAAAGGCATCATGTGATCGATACCAAATCCAGATTTAACCTTTATTATTACATATTAAAACATCAGAAAGGAATGTGAATTGCCATCTTCCCTATGTAAAAACCCTTAAAAACCTTTAAGATTTTAATTTTCTTGATGGAGTGAACATGATCCTTCCTGGATGTGGTTGTACCCTGCTTCTAATGTCTCTCCTGTGGTTCGGTAGGCCAAAGTTATGATGCTTTTGCATTTATTGGATCTCAGATATACCCCCAATGAAGCCGATGTTTCTGTCTGCGAAATGTGTCGGGTCAACACTACTTATTGAGATCATAATGTAACTTTTAACCCCCCCTAGCGGTAATCCCTAATCTGACTCGGGATGGATTTTACCTGCAAATATCGGTAATCCCGAGTCACACTCGGGGTAGCTTTAACCTAAAAAAAAACACTTACCTTGCTCCGTTGTCGTCCTCCGGGTGTCCTGCCGGGTGTCCTGCCGGGTGTCGTTCTCCAGGGTTTCCCAGTGATGTCCGAGCGGGCGGGAGGATTGGCAGGAAATGTATATAATTTTGTATTGGATTCAATAGAAAATAGCTGTGTTGAATCCAAGGCATGGAAATCTTAATATATAATATAAATAATTTATAATATATATTTATATAATACATGCTACTGTACAGTTATATTACATGTTTAACAATTTTTTTTATTTTAAGATTTTTGTGTTTTTTTTTAATATTTATTAATAAATGTATTAAGTTTTGGACACATTTCGGTGAATTATGCCTAAGAATTATAGCCTAAAATGTAAAGTAAATTACCATTTCCAAAAAATGTAATCCTTTTGCATGTAAATTTGGACGGAATTAGAACGCTAGGGAGGTTAATATGTTAAATTGTTGTTTTAATATGTATAATAAAGGTAAAACTGTCCTTAGTATTGATCATATGATGCCTTTAAAGTCCCATTTTGTATTATAGGTACTACACGTTCCAATAAGCACCATCCTTAGGTATTCTAATTGATTGATTATAACAAAAAAAGTTGGACTTGAGATCCATCAACAGCTATGCTTTGAAAAAGAATGTCAAAGTAGATTTAAATGAAATGAATAGTTTAGGTAAGTCCTTATATTTCATAGTTTGGTTAAATCAAAAAGGAACGGATGTACATCTTATTGCTTACATCATATTTAAAGCAGTGAATCTGTTCACCATTGAAACATTCACTGGTGAAGAATCAATTCCTGCCACTGAAATATAGACCTGGAGGATTCTCCACCAGAAAATGTTTCAATGAATGTCAAAATCACTGCTTTATAAACAGATCCCTAGGACTATAAAATGTATGGTGAGCATTATAATTTAATAAACTAGTGATATTCTGAGCTGTTCCTGCTGCACATACGTTCATTATAATGCCGCTGTAAACCCAACCAGCAGATTTTTTGATGTTTCTTTACATAAATTTGTGTTTTTTTCCATACTCTCATCTTCTATTGACTATTATAATTAGCTCTGGCACTGAAGGTTATATTACATCAATCAAATCCTCTTAGAAAGTTGAGAGCTGTTTATGGTTGTCACAGATCTGAGTTTTAATTTGAAGGGCTAATGATGTCCTGCGTGGCTGTGTTTGCACTCGGAGGACAGATGTGTGTCATACTTCCCGCCACTTGAGGATTCTTCCTCCTGGGAATTGGGGCATCCTTTTGACAGCTAGTTAAAAGATGAAATCTGCTTTTCCAATAAAGAAATTCTATTGGAGAGCTTAAAGAGAATAAGATAATATTGGGCTTATGTAAAAATGTCAAATGCAGTGCTGCGTTCATAGCATTGCATTACCATTCGACTGCATGTTACGGCAAAGCACGGTATTGCATGGTTCCATTTGTGTTGCATTGTGGTGCAAACATACCTTTGTTTCAGTCAAATTGAAGAGATTGCCTTAACGTGTACATAAAACCTTCATCTGTTTTCAAAAATGTTTGGCCTGATTTATTAAAAAGGAAATATACTCAAAAACAAAAACAAAAACACACCTACCTTCAATCCCACAGGGCAGTCCGATCACTGCGGGGGTGTCCGGCATCGGGTCCCGCATCGTCCCAACATCCGTCCCAGAGCCAGCGCTCCGGGCGCCGCCATCTTCATCTTCTCTATCGGGTTCTTCATCCTCCATCACCCGACCCAGGCACAAGATTGGGTGACGTAGGATGCATGCGCAGTGAGATCGGCAAATTTTTCTCTTTCAACAAAAAGCTCCTTCTGCGCATGCCTGAGATGCTCGGGCATGCGTAGAAGGAGCGCACAAGAGCCTCCTGCAATGCCTGACGTAGGTATCCGGAAGGGTTCGCGCTCCCATTCATTCTCGGCTGCCTGGCAGTGCTGCACCCTTTTTTTTTTTTTAAAGGGTGTTGCACCAGAAAAAAACCAGAATTTTTACCCTACGTAAAGGGATTGTCTACCCTTTTATGTAAAGTGAAAATTCTGAGTATAGGTATGCTATAAAACTCTCCAAGGCTTGAGAGGATACAATTTCATTAGTGAAGCTGGGTGATCCAGTAAACCTGGAATGGATTCAGGATTTAAAACATTTGCAATCGAATAGCAAATGACTTCCATTCGAGGATTGCTGGATCACCCAGCTTCACTGATGAAAGTGTATCTTCTCCAGCCTTGGAGAGCTTTAATAAATCAGACCCAATGTCTCACTATTTACCTTATTGGGAATCTGGTGCAAAGTTTCCTTTAAGGGGATTCTGCAAATTGCAGTATTTCCAGGTACAGATTGACCACACTAAGCTATTACAAGAAATTAGCAGCAGAGTTGTCAGTCTTCCTTGCATGCCCGTTCAGTTGGCCATTGGTTTGTCCAATGGCCAAGTGAAGGAGCCTGAAAAAACAAAATTTGGGAATAATGCAAGCGGGGAGATGTGGAAATAGGGGGTAGTGAAGAGTTTGGGATTGGGGGGGGATAGAATAGGTATTCAGATTTTGCAGCCCTACACATAAAATATCCCAAAGGAAAATGTTTTAGTTTCCTTCAACCAATTCAGTTAATTTTTATTAATACTAAATAGGATATATATAGCGCCAAAATATTACACAGCGTTGTACAAAAAATAGGGGTTACAAATGACAGACAGATACAGACAATGACACAGGAGGAGGAGAGGACCCTGGCCCAGAGAGCTTACAATCTAGGAGTTCCACATTTATTGTACAGTAAGGGAAAATAGGAGTGCAGAGTGAATGTATTCATTTGCCATAGGCAATACAAGCTTGTTCTCCCTTCGGACCTGTTGAAACAAACGCAGCCCAATTTGTTGTGACTTGGTGAGAAGTAAGCCACATTTGCAGATGATCTGGAAAGCTCTCTATTCCCTCTCGGCAATGTGTAATGCAGTGTGAATAAATATACTCCACAGGTGTCACAATTAGCATTTCTGTGCAATAATCCTCTTCTAGATAAGTGTTTAGCATAAGCAGCAGCAATTTGCACCAAAAATAAGTAGCATGTGCACTTCAGCCATATTGATGAGATACATGGCGTGTGTTGTACTATGTGTTCAGCATGTTAATGTTCAGCTTGTATGGACACCAAACAAACCCCAGCAATGCAATAATAATGCAATCTAGGAGAGATTGATTCCAGGAATTTGCTTTATCTGTGAGCTTATCCTTTAAACTCCACTATGATATGTATCCGGTATATGCGAAATGTTCTGATTTCCCTTTAATTGCAAAAGACAATGTAGAGATGATTTACTATGGCTGAGAAATAAGAGAAAAGAAAATGGAATATATAACAAATCTCCAGAGGTTTGCATCTATTGTATATATAATGCTGTGATGTCTATCTAAAGACAAACTCTATGCTTTTTAGTTTTTATTTGAATATTGCAGGATTAAAACCTCTATCAGGCTCTCACTGGAAGTGTATGAAAAGAAGGAACATGCAAAACACCTTATGCGGGGTCTGAATCAATTCTAAGTCACATTCATTAAAATCCATTGCATTTCAGGGAATGATAGGTGAGCCTCATTAGGGTTCAGCAGATGTTACATAAAAGCAAGGGCTGTGCCAGTCTGCAGGAATCAGCTCCTGAAACACATTTGTTTTATGTTTGATCCATTATAATGATTCTTCAGGATTATTAATTTGTCTGGTGAAAGCTTTGTGAATACAGCCATGGGTGTGGAAAGGAGGATGAGTGCTGATGTGATGCCTGGTAAGGGGAAATAGGGGCTAGGCAAAAAAAAAGCGAGAGAGAGAGAAAGAGGGAGAGGGAGAGAGAGGGGGGAGAAAAGAAGAGAGGAGAGGAGAGAGAGAAGGAGAGAGAGAGAGGAGAGAGAGAGAAAGAGAGAGAGAGGAGAGAGGGGGAAGAGAGAGAGAAGGAGAGAGGGAGAGAGAGAGGAGAGAGCGAAGGAGAGAGAGAGAGGGAGAGAGAGGGAGAGAGAGAGAGAGGGGGGAAGAGAGAGAGAGAGGAGAGAGCGAAGGAGAGAGAGCGAAGGAGAGAGAGTGAAGGAGAGAGAGAGAGGGAGAGAGAGAGGAGAGAGAGAGGAGAGAGGGGGGGAAGAGAGAGAGAGAGAAGGAGAGAGGGAGAGAGAGAATGAGAGAGAGCGAAGGAGAGGGAGATAGAGAGAAGGAGAGAGAGATAGAAGGGAGAGAAAGAGAGAGAAAAAGAAAGAAATAGAGAGAGAGGAGAGAGAGGGGGGAAGAGAGAGAGAGAGAAGGGAGAGAGAGGAAAGCAAGGGAGGAAGAGAGAGGGGGAGAAAGGAGAGGGAAAAAAAAGAAAAGAAAACGGAAAAAGAGAGAAGGAGAGAGAGGATGAAAGAAAAGAGAGGGAAAGTGAAAAAAGGGAGAAAGAATGAGTAGAGAGGGGAGAGAGGGAAGGGGAAAGAGAGAGAGACAGGAGAGAGAGAGAGAGAGGGAGAGATGGAGGGAATAGAGACAAGTAAAAAGGAGAGGGAGAAAGAGAGAAGGAGAGAGAGGGAGTGAGAGAGTAGAGAGGAAGAAAGAAAAAAGAGGGAAAGAGGAGAGAGAGAGGGGGAGGGAGGGAAATAGAGGTAGAAAGGAGAGAGAGAGAGGGATAAAGAAGGAGGGAAGAGAAGGAGAGAAAAAAGAATAGGGCGGTAGAGAAAGGGAGAGGGAAAAATAGATAAGGAGAGAAAGAAGAAAGAAAAGAGAGGAAAAGAGGGGGGAGGGAGAGGGGGGGGGAGAGAAGAGAGGGATAGAGGAAGAGAGGCAAAAAGGAGAGGGGTAATGAGAAAGGGAGAGGGAAAGGGAAAGAAAGAGGGAGAGAGAGGGAATTAGAGAGTAGACAGGAAGAAAGAAAAGAGAGAGAAAGAGAAAAGAGAAGGGGAGGGAGATAGATAGGGAAAGAGGAGAGGGGAGAGAGGAAAGAAAGGGAGGGAGACAGAGAGGAGCGAGAGGAAGAGAGAGAGAAAAAGGAGAGTGAGAAAGAGAGCAGAGCGGAAGAAAGAAAAGAGAGGGAAAGAGGAGAGAAAGAGAGTCCAGACTAAATTACATTGTGGTTTTCACTTATTACTACTACTAATAATAATAATTTTATTAATAATAAATGCTCTGAAACATACCCCATACTTACAAATTGAATGTACTTAAAAGTATCAAAAGGTTTATGGGTTTGTAAATATTCTTTGAATTTGATTTGACATTTTTTAATTACTCAGAAGCAAGAATGATCTAGGAACATTGGATCCTTTAATTTGAATATTTGTTTGCTATAGGATGGTTTAACTGAAATATCAGGTTTGTTTACCTTAAAAGAACATTCACTATATATTATATCCACATAAAGCAAACATTCGATTTGCTACATTTATGCAACATCCATGTTTGCATTTACCTCAAGAAAACTGGATCTGTGCTATTTGCAATATTTAATAAATGACCCTGACTTAATGCGGAACTGTTGCTTATTTTGCAAAGAACTAATAGCTATGCAAAATGATTTTAGGTATTCCATTTCGAGTTTGGGTAAGGATCAAGTTCAATTGTAGCTTCAGATCTCTGGCTGCATTTGTAGATTCATTTCATTCCTGAACAATTTTGGTTGAGATGATATGAATACACTGCTGACGCAGGGGGAAGCATTTCTTTAATATAATCTGACCCGGTCACTAGATGAGAACTGCACAGCCACCGGGATTCACATGACTGTGATATCTCTGATTTACCATTCCAGTCCAGGACGTAGCTGGGTATTGCCTGAACAAAGATGGCACGTCCTTCTGGAGCAGCAAATAAAGGCATTGTCAGGATGAGATCAGGGCAAAGATTACTCTATGATAAGTAATAAATACTATAACGTGTTACAGTTACACTTTACTCAGCATGCATGCACTTACCATAAAATATATCTGATGGTAGCTCCAATTTAACAAAGCGCATTAAAGCAACATGCACAGAAGTGTATATGATCCTAAATAAAGAATTGTTAGAATTCAAAAAATCAGAAATAGATACATTTCATAAATTCCCCCTAAAAATAATGGCTGCAATCTCCTTGCTTTGGGCAAAGCATTGGTCTCATTTATCACTGGCCTTTCCTGGGAGCTCTTCTGTGCAGCACAGCTGCCATTAAATTTCTTCTTTTGTGTTGGAGTTCTCATGTTCCCGTGTAGGTGGCTGTGATGACAACATAGAATGATTGTTATCTTAAATAAACTTTTATAGAAATCCTGATTAAGTTAGGCAGATCATGAAAAAAATGTCGGATTCTAAGCTGCCTTTTCAACTTGGCTGCCCCTGGGGTTATTTTGAAGATTTTTTCCTTTTACTGTAATTACATATTATGTAATTCCTAGGTACTGTCATATAGAAATGACTATACCACAGAAAGAGAACACATTTATAACTAGCACTGAATCTGCATGTACAGGGTCCTGTGAGGATGTGGATATTGCTCATAAAGAATAAGTAAAACTCATTAAAAAATGAAAAATTTTTGTTTTGCAAAAATACATTTCTTCATTTCAGTATAGGGTCAAAGGCTCGCAATATTATTGGAGCACAAAGGTCAATGGAGCACAAAATTGCATTAGGAACCGAGGACATTGGAGCATAGGGTAACTGGAGCATAAAAGTCACTAAAATTTAAAGAGTCATTTAAGTTTACCTGAAACACAAAGGGTCACTAAGGTCAGTGGGACACAATAGGTCACTGGAGCAGAGGCTCACTAAGGTGTAGGGGTCACTGAAAATCAAAGGGCCACTGTAGCATAGAGGTCAGTGGAACACACTGAGCCTGATTGAATTAAGATCTTCATCAATGGAGAAGATAGAATATCATAAGAGAACCTGGCTGATCCAACAAACATGGAATATATCTGGTCCAGGATTGAAAACCATTGCTAAATAACAGGAAATTATTTTAGAAATCTGTTCTAGGTTTGTTGGATCATCCAGGTTCTCCCATGATATTCTACCTTCTCTAGTGATGGAGATCTTTAATAAATCGTCTGGACTTCATAAAATAATTTCCTCCTGTTTAGCAAACGTTTTCAATACTGGACCAGATTCATTCCAGGTTTTCTGGATCACATAGCAACTCTCATGATAGGTTATCTTCTCCAGTCCTGGAAAACTTTAATACTTTAGGCTCAATAGGTCATTAGAATTCAAAGGGTTGCTGGTGCACAATCAGTCACTTATGCACAAAGGTTTCCAAAGTGCAATATGGGAGCGTGGCACAAAGGGTCGCTTGGTAACGTTGTCACTGGAGCACAAAAAAGGGTCACTGGAGCAAAGAGCGTTATGGAAGCACACAGGATGCCTGGAGTACAAAAGTAACTGTAGTATGGGGACACTGGAGCACATAAGATGCCTGGTGTACATAAAGGGCCCCTTGAGCACAAAGGGTTACTGGAGTATGGAGACACTGGAGCACATAAAGTCGCTGGTGTACATAAAGGGCCCTCTGAGTACAAATGGTCACAGAAGTATGGGGACACTGGAGCACATAAAGTCCCTGGTGTACATAAAAGACCACTTCAGTACAAATGGTAATAGAAGTTGGGGACACTGGAGCACATAAGGTTCCTGGTGTACATAGATCACTGGAACACAAAGGGTCCCTGGAGCACAGAAGTTAATAGAGTATGGGAACACTGGAGCACAATGTGCATTTAATTACATTGGACTGTTTGGGATGCCTTTTTGTTAACCACTAATCCAATAAATCCCAGACAAAGAGAGGGAGATCTTTATTACCATCAGTATTTCCAAGCAAGTGATTACATTACATGGTGGGTATGGCAGGCAGAAGAAGCTACTTAAAGACAATATGTAAAAATTAATCTCCATGTAGATGTTTGTGCACAGCTATATACACCTACAAGCAGGACAACCACTGAGCAATGTATTTATCAAAAAATAAAAATGCTTGCAATCTATACCATCAGATCTACGTCACGTGATAGTGAACTAAGAAATTATATATAGGAAACTAATTTTTTTAAAAATTGTTACATTTGTTAAATTTGTAATGGATTTGCATTTCAGACAGATTGCAGGTCTCTCTCTCTATCACAGACAGACGTTTTATTGGCACCTAATAATAAACACAATATGCCCAATTCTTGTTATGTTCCAAATACAATCTCTGGATAATAATAATTTCTTCTTCAGTAAGCAACACTAGAATATATTTTGTTTTCCCCAGTCCCATTGCAAAGCCCAGGTCTGTTCTATATAATCAGCACAGCACCATCCTAGAGGCAGACTCAGCTCCTTATACAAGGGGGTCAGGACTTTCACCCACCTCCCCCTTTTCTGATTGGTTGCTGAACCTTATTGAGGAACCATAGGGGCAATCCTACTGGCTGAGGACGTTCCTATGATTGTAGGAGTAATGTGATTGGTGCACTATTTCCTTTTTGGCTGTTTGGAACAAAATTTTGCTTGATCTTAAACAGGAACTTTTATATGTATCGAATGATACCTGTTTAATATTGATATTATTATGGAAGACTCTATGAAAGTGTTTCTCAACCACGGTTCCTCCAGAGGTTGCTGGGGGTTCATTGAACAATTTGTGCCTCTCCGGTGAGACTAAGTGACCTCAATGATCTTTTTGGCTATCTGTAAGGGTGACATTCTTCCCAATGGCCAGCAATATACCGTGAGCTGTATATAAGAAAATATTGCAGGGTTTCCTAAGACCTGAAAGTTTTTTTCAAGGGTTTCCCTATGTTAAAAAGTTGAGAAAGGCTGTTCTATGGGGTCACTTTATAAATTGGTAATCCACTGGATCACCAGAAAAGTGCAACACTATAATGACACAATTTCTTTCACCAGCCTTCCCGATCATTCACTCTTATCTGCCCCCACCTTAACCCAATCTCTACATCTGGAAAATTTTATCTTTCATGTCTCTCCAAGTGAATTGTCCCTCTGGAGCTTCTGATTGTTAAGTGTGGACTTAAACTGGAACCTGCTAGGTGATAATGAGTCATTAAGCAGGATATACTCCATGTGTTTTGCAGCTCAGTGTACTGATAATCCCTTCCTGAGAGACCCAACTGGAAAAAGAAAATTTGATTTCCCTGATTGTCTAATTGCTTGAATGACGTTATTGCCATCACCTGCTCCAGGGTGAATTTATCACATGCTGCACCTGCTTTACCCATGTGGTGCCTCCTCTGTGTGGTCATGTTTTCTCCAAAGTTTCTAAAACACAACCAGTCACAGCTGTCTCTTTACAAAGACTGAAAAATTCAGTTTTTTAGTTACAGGTAGTCCCTGAGTTAAGGACATTCGACATACGAACGACTCCTAGATACAAACAGGGCTTCCCTGCTTGTTTGTGTGCAGGACAGAGGCTTGGTAGGGGGGGGGGTTGCATGACTTGTGGAAGTCTTTTGCTGTTCTTTAACATCTTGTAACTCTTTAATGACCAAGGTAAACTCTGCAGTTGTTTCTCTTTGCATATCAAAAATGTGCTTGTTAATAAATGTTTAGGCTCCATTAGGTTTTTTTTTTGCTTTGTGATTAACTCACAGTGAGGATTTTATAAAGTAACTGACACCATGCTGCTTTATAATGTACTTGTTCCGACTTACATACAAATTCAATTTATGAACAAACCTACAGTCCCTATCTGGTATTTAACCTGGGTAGGTACGGTAGGCAGAAAACAGGAGTAGCACCATTGCAATAGGTGGAGACCCCTGGTGGCCCCTTTATGCTATCACAGTTGGTTTAGGGCAGGGCAAAAAAGGCAATCACCAAATGCCCTGTTCCTCCCCGGGGCCCAAATTGACAAAATGACAGGTTCAGAGAGATGGAATTTTGTAAACTTGGGGTCCCCTTTTTATATTTGTCCTAGTTTGTTTAAATGTGTCTCTGCACCCTATGTCTGATGAAGCAACCAAAGCACCATGGGAGGTGGGGGAACCCCAAAATCCACTGGCTGTATATTCCCACACATTCATCCATAAAATCATGGTGAAAGCCTGGGAATATTGATTAATGGTGCCCCTGATCAATCATTTTTAGAACCAGTGATATCCAGACCTATAGGAGAATCGCCATACTCAGTCTTAGATTACTATAATTACCCAGTTTATTGTGTGAAGGTCCACCCCCCATTTTTCAGCATTACTGACTTTGTATGAACCTGACTTGTTACCCTCAGACTCTGGGAGCTGAACAGCGCCCTCTAGTTGTTAACATTCATCCTATTTAAAGGACCTTGTTACTTATGATGTTATCTACACTCATGTGCTAGGAGACGGACAAGCATAGAGGATACAGAAACAGACAGATGTTACAATCTAAGGGCCAGGAGTCTTGCTCAGACAATGTTGTTAAAGCTAAATAAAGGAGATAAATACAGTACAAGCCTTTAATAATCAATCTTGTGGAGTAAATATAAGAGCGAAATATATACTGAGCATGTGGCAGGCTGAGCAGCTGTAACGTTATGACTACATTTAGTATGTAGGTAAATTCACAAAACCATAGCCTTTATTTACAGGAGCCGAAAGATTACACGACTGTGTTTGATACAGTAATTGTAAAATATTATTACAGTATTAATAAATAAATATAAAATATAAATATATATAAAACGAATCACAAAAAATTGGTGTTAATTTAAAAGGCAAAAATGATTTTTCTAGGTAAATAATAATATAGTATGGTAGTAAACTGATATATATTGATGCTGCTTGAACTGGATATCTAGGCTTCAGTTTCTTATGGCCATGAATCAGTTAAATTGACCAGGAGATTTTCAATTTATTGTCTGTTGCTTCAATATATATATATAGTGTAACAGTGAATTGTGGAAAGAAAACAGCTAGAAGCGTATTCCATTAGTTCCATTGCTTTATTCTTGCTATTTCATGTTTACTTTGCTTCCCACGCTGTTATTTTCCAACAGTTGCAGATAAACTCCATATTTTGCCACCTGTGGGTTTGTTGGCTTCTGAAAGCAGGTTGGTTGTTACATTTTCTAATCAAGGAATTTTTAATTCATGTGATAAGGTATGTGCTTAGCACCCCACTACCTCCTGTTAATTTATTTAAAAAACCCTGGAAACAGGAGAAGGGACCGGGGTAAGGTGAGGGGTTTGGAGTCAGGTGAGGGGTCTGGAGACAGGTGAGGGGTCTGGAGTCAGGTGAGGGGTCTGAAGTCAGGTGAGGGGTCTGGAGACAGGTGAGGGGTCTGAAGTCAGGTGAGACGTCTGGAGACAGGTGAGACGTCTGGAGACAGGTGAGAGGTCTCAAGTCAGGTGAGGGGTCTGGAGACAGGTGAGGGGTCTGGAGACAGGTGAGGGGTCCGGAGACAGGTGAGGGGTCTGGAGTCAGGTGAGGGGTCTGGAGTCAGGTGAGGGGTCTGGAGTCAGGTGAGGGGTCTGGAGAGAGGTGGGTGGTCTCAAGTCAGGTGAGGGGTCTGGAGACAGGTGAGGGGTCTGAAGTCAGGTTAACGGTCTGGAGACAGGTGAGGGGTCTGGAGACAGGTGAGGGGTCTGGAGACATGTGAGGGGTGATTTGTGATTTGGCATGGTGAACTACTGGGTAGTGTTAGCAATAAATGTAGTCTTAGCACTATGATATTGTGTCCTGGCTTTCCAGTCATATTTTGCACTCTTTTGCCTAAATTATTATTTTCTGGGTGAAATGTCATTGAAGTAAAACCTCAGTTTTACCAAAGTCACTTCCTACTGACTATCTCCATACAGGTGGTTGAAGAGGCAATGTTAAGGTTCTGGCTTTTGAGCTGAAGTCACTTCTTGTATAACTGAGCAATATTTCAGGACACTCGTAATGTATTTGAAGGTACGTCCAGGTGTGTGCTCCTCACCCCTTCCAGGCATTCTCCAGCTTTAATGTCAACACATACTTTCTTTAAGGGTCCTTGACAAAAAATTGATATCCGTCAGACACTGCTAATTGAATCATCATGGGAATATGACAAATTGGGGTGCTAAATATTAATGTGATGGAGTGTTGGATGTCTGTGTATCCTGCATGTAAGATAAATGCAGAATTAGGGGACGGGAACATCAAAGGAAATGAGAATAACCTGTTTTGATCATTCTATATGATCCCCCCGAAGGAACCCTCATCCAGTTTCCTGTAGGAGGTTATTATGAATCCCTGTGCCCGACTTTAAATTGGTTAGCTGGAGATTTGTGGAAACAGCGAGGTGCAAGAAGCTGCTGTCTTCTTACAAAGGAACAGAATACATCAACATATTATGTATACCGTATACCATCCAAAGTTTTGCTGCAAGATCTTTATGAATATCATAATCTCCATGGGTGATTCAGCTCAAGGTTTGGGGTTTCTGCTTACCTGGGCCAGCTCAGATTTCTTGGTTTCTGGGTATTTCTAAAATTACTTTTTTTAAAGATGGTAAAATTTGCAAATTGCATTGGGGTCAATGGAAAATTAGGATTAAATTAATTAATAAAGGTTCTTTTATTGGCTGCTGAGGGTTAAGTTAAGGGAAGTTAGACCTGGCTCCTTGTTGGCTGGGAGCATGACTTTAGTTTTTGAAGAACAGAGGAATCCTTACTATTACGCTACTACTAACCCCTAAATATATAAAAAGAGTTCATGGATAGGTGAAACCACCAGGGGACCTTGATTTATAGCAGAAAAACCTGAAACCAATGCCTAAACCTGTGGCAAGATACTACTAATAGGACTTAGGGCTCTTTCACACACATGTTTTATACGACATGGTTTGCAGTTCCTGGATGCACAGCAAACCTCAGCTGAAAACCACGCCACTGCCGCAGCACAAATATTCAAACATCAACCAAGCACCTTTAGGAACTGCACCATGATTTGCCACAGGCCTTTGCAAGAATAAAAGGTTACAATTACTTGAATAGGAGTTGGGAGTAACGTTGAGCATATGGCATAATACTGTAGCTCCCCATGGGTCTAAAATAGTTCTGATTGTTAAGTAAGGTAGTGTGAAATGCGTTAAGTAATTTACTGTTCATGGTGCCATAAATAAAGGTGGTTTTACCTGTCCATGAATATTTTCGTCATCACTCCCTCATCCCTGGACAATCAACTGTACACCTTCATCCATGAACATCTTCATCCATGTACTCCCTCACTGATGAATATCTTTATATTCCCTCATCCATGAACATCTTCATCCACAAACTCCCTCATTTTTGGACATCTTCATCCACATACTGCCTCATTAAATACATTCATTCTTGTACTCCTTAATCCATGGAGATCTACCTCCACAATGCTCCTTCATCCATGGTCTTCTTCATCCTTCATACTCCTTCATCCATGGTCTTCTTCATCCACACATTCCTTTATCCATGGTCTTCTTCATCCACATACTCCTTTATGCATGGGCATCTTTATCTGCATACTCCTTCGTCCATGATCATCTTCATCCACACATTCCTTTATCTATGAGCACATTTATCTGCATACTCCTTCACCCATGGACTTCTTCATCCACATACTCCTTCATCTATGGGCATCTTCATCCACCTATTATGTCATTCATGGAGATCTTCATCTGCATACTCCTTCATCCATGGACATCTTCATCCACACATTCCTTCATCCATGGTCATCTTCATCTGCATACTCCTTCATTCATGATCATCTTCATCCACACATTCCTTTATCTATGGGCACATTCATCTGCATACTCCTTCGTCCATGGTCTTATTCATCCACATACTCCATCTATGGGCATCTTCATCCACCTATTCTGTCATTCATGGAGATCTTCATCTGCATACTTCTTCAGCCATGGTCTTCTTCATCCACAGATTCCTTTATCCATGGGCATCTTCATCCACATATTCCATCATTCATGGAGATCTTTATCTGCATACTCCTTCATCCATGGACATCTTTATTCACACATTCCTTCATCCATGGGCATATTCATCTGCATACTCCTTCATCCGTGGGCATCTTCACCCGCAGCCTTTTTCACCCACATACTCCTTATTTAATAGACATCCTAATCCACGTACTCCTTCATCTCAGGACTCTAAATTCATATATGTATAAATTCTGTGGTTCGGCAAAGCTGAGGAGTAACCACACGGAGGAAAGGTTGCATGCCCATCCCTGAGTGGGATCAATGGATGTTCATATTGTTTAATCTTCTTTGTGTGTAATAATGGTCATGCGATTCCCATGCCAGCACTTGCATGATGTTCACATGATTTTGTTAGAAAAGAGAGCCGTGTGATCTTTCACAATTTTTGGTAAGCAGTATTGGCAATTTGAAACAAATTTTCATAAAAAATCTAAAATTGTAAAATTTCTATTTTTCTAAAGTATAATTTTGGGGAAAAATCTATCTGTAACAATCCAGAAGGCCCCTAAATTGTGGCTTGTTCACCACTTTTAGGGTACGTATGATGCGTTGCGTCCTGGGTTCTCTCTTATCTCATACTTTTGCAGCAAGCTCTATCTCATGACTAACACCCGGGACATATGATTCACATTATTGCAGCGTAGGATGTGATTAGCAAAAGTTGAAAGCAGCCACACATTGCCACACTTGTATCTGAGCGTCAAATTCAGAGGGAATAATCTATGGGGTGCGTTTAATATGACAGCCCTGCAACACACACATTCTATTTTATTTTTTTTTTGGTTTGTAAAAAGCAAAAGTAACAAAAAAACATTTGACTGAATAACAAAAGGTTGAATAAAAGTTAAAACACCAAAGAAACAAATGTAAAATACAATAGTTGAGTGATGTAAAATTTAATTATATACTTTGCTCCTAAACCTTCATTACTGTCAGGATAATTACAAATATTACACAAGTAATAACACTTCATTGTGTTTTTATAATGCTGAGAAGGTATTTAGTAGCATTTAATGCCATCTGTATGGCGCCACCTACAGGTCATTAAAAGTTTGAATAAAAGAAATGTAAGTGTTTAGAAAATGATGCCTAAATTGTCAAATCTTTGTATTACAAACAATTAGCTGTTTCCTAAAATTAAATATTTGTTTTCAATTTTTTTCATCCATTATTCTATCTGCAGCTGATTCCTGTATTCTTTTTTTAAGCACATCCATCAAACACTGGAATTGGAACACATGGACCTAGGTGATTCTCCACCATGTTTAATGAATGTCAGATTCACTGTGTTACAAAGAGACCCGCTTCACTTTTGTATTCTGAAACAATTGGGTATGATCCTCTAAAGTGAATGTCTAGAGAGTGTAATGGTGCGCCACAATATAGCTGGTGAGGTTATAAATAGAAACCCTTGTGTGATATTGGACTCCAATATTTTGTTAAAGCGCCAACTGAAACAACCCCAGATCATTACACTGCCCCCACAGGCACCCCCAAATCATAACAATACTCCCGGAGGCACCCCAGATTATAACACTGCCCCCACAGAAACCCCAGATAATAACACTGCCCCCACAGGCACCCCAGATCATAACACTGCCCCCACAGGCACCCCAGATCATAACACATAACACTGCCCCCACAGGCACCCCAGATCATAACACTGCCCCCACAGGCACCCCAGATCATAACACAGCCCCCACAGGCACCCCAGATTATACCACAGCCCCCACAGACACCCCGGATCATAACACTACCCCCACAGGCACCCCAGATCATAACACCGCTCCCACAGACACCCCAGATCATAACACTGCCCCCACAGACACCCCAGATCATAACACTGCTCCCACAGACACCCCAGATCATAACACTGCCCC
>NC_092865.1:7764754-7826613 GCF_032062135.1 Pyxicephalus adspersus
CCCACAGACACCCCAGATCATAACACTGCCCCCACAGGCTTGACCTGATCAGACAATGCACAACAGACCAAAACTGAACAAATAAGAGGCATTTACTGGTTTTTTTTTTTAGAGTTTATATACAGTAATGTCTACCTTAACCTTTTGGCGCTAATGCATTTTAAGGAGATTTTGCTGAAATGGCACATTTTTTCCAAAATGTTTGCAAAGCAAGAAAACTCATTATCACTCATCACTATTTAGGAATTGTCCTGTCAATGTGTTAAAAACATTCACTACTGCCGGTACAAATTCTTCTACATTATTTAAATACAAGTGCTTTGGCACAGTGTGCGTCTTTTTCCACCAATTAAGGTAAGTTTTACCCCAAGGTAAATACCCGTCACACGGATCAGCAGGTAGGGAGTGCGTGTTGTTTGTCTGCTATGAACTTCCTCTCTCCGGCTCTGACAAGCGTCAGCCTTTTCCCTCATTAAATTAAACCCTGTGAGATTAATTGGTCACAACTCACTTCCAGAATGGCAATATCCCTCCTATCGAAAAAATATTATCCAGGCCCCTCTGGGACAGCCTGCCAATTATTGCAGAAAGCAGGAGCTGGAGGGTCTCGCAGGGGAAATAAGATTCCCGATATTGCACGAATGTTTCAAGCAGCATGAACTTGGACATTAGCAGGATATTGATGCCGGGTGTGGATGACCATAAAGTGTCAGATTTCCCCCTGTGGTATCATCCAGGGGTATTCAGAGCTCCGGATAAAATGTTAGAGGGTTGGAAAGGCCACATATATTTTAATACTACTGACCAATCATATTGAAGTCATCCAGCACCATTTTGTAGCAAGAACGAATATGTGAATGTGGGGGCCATCTGCATGGAATTTATATATTCTGCCCATGTTTGCCTGGGTTTGCTCCAGATTCTCCAGTTTCCTCCTAAATCCTAAAAACATGCTGGTAGGTGAATCTGTCTCCATCCTAAATTGGCCTGTTAATGACATAGGACTAGGGATGACTCAATCTCGCGGCAAATTCGGCCGTTCTCGCTTACCGAAATTGTAAGAGAGAATGGCCGGTATAAACTTGACGATCGAGCTCGAATTTACAAAAGGGAATGGGGATACTTGTCCCCATTTAACCTCCAGTGCCGGGGATCGCAAACAGGATTCCCAGGACTGCAAGAATGATTGCAGCTCTGAGAATCCACTGTGATCCTGGGGTACTAGAGGTTAATTAACCTCTAGTGCCCCGGGCATCGCAAACAGGAGGATTCCCAGGGAATTCTGTGAATCCTCCTGTTAAAATTTCCCCAATCTTCGATGGTTTCAGCGAAATCTCACTCATCCCTACATAGCACTATGGTGGGAAGATTGGATTGTGAGCTCATTGGACATACTGGCATGACTATGGACTCTGACTGTGACATGGCATGACTTCAAATAAAATTATTTCTGCGCAATGTCAAATAATTTGAAAAAGTCACAACGGCTCCGGGTGTCATACAATAGATCTTATGTATTCCGACCACATAAATCCATGTGTCTTTAATCTATATAGTGCACATGGGTGGAAACAGCCACCCCACCTTCTCCTGGAGGGTCCAGAGACTGAGTGGTCTGGGCCAGCTAGGTGTGTGCACCTGGGAAGCCTTTTCCTTAAGCTGACGCGTTTCGCCTTATTGGGGACCAAGGCTTAGCTCAGAGGGGTATTGAGGTTCTGATGTGGTTATGGGTCCACCTACCTATAAAGTATGGCTGAGATGCTACATGCTACAGAGAATTAATGGGAGAAGTAGTAGGCAGTTCCCCACCACCCACTGCTGACTGCTGGTAAATGTTGAAATGCTGTATCATGAAGAACCAGCAGTGACACTGATGCTGCCAAACTGTTGGATCACCCAGGTTCCCCCATGATGTTCTATCTTCTCCTGTTTTGGAGAGCTTTAATAAATCAGACCCTTTGTGATCTAGATTGCCTAGATGTAGACAGAATGGAACTTGAAGCATTTTATTATCTCTGCCAAAAATGTTTTGCTACTCCAAAAAGAATGTGATTGGTGATGATGACATGTGCCCTAGAGATGTGAAGCCAACATTTTAATGACAGGTCCACTTTAACAGTCCGAAACTTGCAGGGCTTGTCATTCAGCTTTGTAATTTACACTCATTCTCTCTGGTTTCTTGGCCAGGTTTGGCATATTTTCCAGGAATTGAGACTACATGAAAGAGACCCGGGAGTTACAATGAAGAAGAGTCAAAGTGTCATGACTGTCACAGCAGAAGAGGTAACTTTCTCTATACATACACACACATATATATATATATATACACATATATAGACAAATTATACATTTTTGGTTCAACTTTACAACTGATGTTTTACACATTTTTTTATATGTTTACTATTTATATAGGGGTTTATTCATAAAGCAGTGAACATGACATTCACCAAACATTCTCTGGGGGAGAATCAATTGATAGCTGTAGACATTTATGAATGTACAGATAAAGTGGTTTATTGGTGGGTGTAATTTTCTTTTTGTCCGCTGGATGATGCTGTGCAGGATTTTCATTTATTATAAATAAAATTTTAAATCATTTTGAATGAAATGAACACAGCACCACCTGCCGGAAAAATTGAGAATGACACCTGCTATGAAACTAATGTATCTGTATGTTCATTCTATGTCTTCTTCATATCATTGAACTACATTAAAGTACATCTGCCCATCTCAAACAAACACACAAAAACACGTATGTACACATGCAGTTAAAACTGCATTTAAAACCCATACATTACAGATATTCACAGGTGGGAATGATAATTATTATTAATATTTTAATATCAGTAAAAATTGTTTTGCTCATTCATATAAAATAAACAAAAGAATATGGGTTATCCAAAGATTGGTGGTAACACAAGCTGATAATTCTGTGCTGTGCAACCTCCCCCTTATGCTGCAAAGGTCGGTGACCAGGCTGCACTTCATATACAGAGCCATAAGTATTTATGCATACATGTAGGCTAAGGAAAAGCTGATCAACAGACCACTGTTCTGCATGAATACCTGCATATTCATGTAAAGTGAATCTTTAATGTGAATATATGTCTTATATTTCATATAGTTGAATAACTGAACCCGCAATCTATTTTTATGTCTCCATAGAGCACACAAGGATTATCGGAGTGCTTCCTCAGTAAATCCCACAGCTCATATGGATACAATATTGGAATTGATCTGTGGAAGGGAAGACGCTATTGCCCTGGGACGCTGCAGTTGCCGCCGTTACATCAGCGACAGGTGCGCAGGGCAAAGACCCCGGATTATATCCATCGACCAACATCTCTACCTCTGGTGCCACTTCCGAGGATCGCAGTTACGCCCGTGGAGAGAGACTGGTAGGTGTCACATTCTGGAATATTAATATTAATTAGGAATGGCTGCAGTTGTGCTGTATGGTGAAATAAGTTGTTACGCGTTTCACAGACACTACTCTTTATTATGTGTTCTTGTTTGATCCTATGGGAGATTTATTTCTGTGGAATGCTGGTATTTTGAGCTAACAAGGAATGTGATACATTATTTATTTTATGTTTATGTAATACTGATGGTCTGATGAAGCGTGTCTGCGAAACGTCAGGGCTCCGTGCAGGACACTCGAGTTCCTCCGCACCGAACTCACAACACCATGACTTTATGGAGCTGGCTTGTACTCAGGGGCACAGTCATGCTGGAACAGAAATTGCCTTCATCAAGGTTGGAAGAGTACAATTGTCTCCAATGTCTTTGGATTCTCTAGGTATATCAGTTTCCTTCATTGCAAACACCTGAACTCCATTATTTGGAGGTCCACATACGTTTGAACCTTTAACAGACATTCAAAGTCTTACTACTTACCACTAATATTAAATATTTAATGACACCGAGTTTGTTTTAATATTTTGGTTTATCATAAACTCTTCACCCCTTTTAGGAAAGAAGTAAAACAAAGTGAAATTCCCAAGGAATAAGGATTTAGGAACAACTGTAGTGATCGTATGGTCAGCTATGGTAATGCCAGTGTCTTAGATGGTCTGCTGACATACCTGGTTAGGGTCACACTGGAGAACGGTTGTATGGAATATTTGTAAAGACAGATCTATATAGTGGGAGGCGTTACACTACTACACCAGCACACCTACATCGCTGTTCAAACCCAGTACTTCCAAGTCCAGGGGATATCTAGAATACCGGGCTATCGCAGATCATCTGTCCATCACCGTGCAGCATCCTCAGCTTCCCTTTAGCTGTGCAGAGATGTGTCTTTTTTTTGGCATCCCCTGCACTTTCTCTATTCACAGCTGAAGGGCATTTCAGGAAATGAACAGCAGCCAATGAGCAGAGTAGTTCCTAGTTCCAACCTTGTCCTGCTATTGGCTGCTAGCTGTATTTTTACCCCCCTGATTCCAGGCTTTGGTTGCAGGATTATCAGCCTTGTTACTTGTGAGTTGCTCATTCACACTCTGCCATTTTGTGCCCTTTTGGTTTCCTGACCTGTGCTTGTACCTGGATTACACTTATCTGGGGACCAAGGGCTGCCTGCCCTCACCTGAGCTTGTACCTGGATTATGCTTGTCTACCACCTGCCCTGTCCATCAGTTTGCCTGGACTGTATCTCTGCTGTCATCCAACTGAGTACCTGATCTGCGCTATCCTTACACCAGAGCCCTCTGTCCTGCTCGCCCCGGGTGGGGAGAGCCTGGGAGCCGCGACTTGGTGTTCTACCCGCAGCAAAGTAGTCCAGTGGCCATTATCCCCTGTGGGGTGCTCTGGTGAAGACCGGGAGATGCCTAAACTCTGCCCGCCAGGTAATCCTGCGTCACCTGGCAGGGGGCACTGCCCTAACACCTGGAGAATTCACATACTTACTTGAAAATCCTTTCTAATGAAATTCTGTAATGCTCTCAGTATATCCCCTGAAGAAGCCTATCAACGAAAAGCATCGGGTATAGCGACGTTTAATTATTTTATGAAACCAATTTAGGATTTTATGCATAGACACCAAGGCACCATCCCCCATGATATTACAAATAGGAGTGGTTTACTTATGCAAAATGTACTGTGCTGAGTTGTAGTATGCTAATTTGGTTTTTCTTATGTTTATTTAGTATTGAAAAAATATGTTAAACTGCCAATAACATAACCCCAGCTTTCTCTGTCTTCTTTAATATCACACACTAAAACTGGTGGACAGTCAATTCTTTAGTGTGGTTCTTTGTAATGTTGTTTCAAATGCCAGTCAATCACTATATATAACACAATTAGGAGAAGAATATGTGTTCATGCTTCACAATTCAACCCAACAGAAATGAGCTGTGTGGTCTCTGAAACCCTTCAGATACTTACAGAGTTACATAGTCAGGTTGAAGAACAGTGTTGGTCTAATATCTCACTATTTGATCGAATAGGCCGATATTGTTTGGGCGATCAAACACAATTAAAGTCAATGGGGGAAAAATTTGGATTATTTTTGGGACTGTGTAGAGCTTCTACAGCCTCCAAATACATTTAAAAAGAAATGTCAGGACTCCCACAGCTCTGCACAAACACTGTACAAGGCAAGAAAAAAATCAGGAAGGTGTACTGAACCCATATGACCTCTCAATAAAGAATCCCTATTTAGAGGTCATATGAGTTCAGTACGCCTGCGGTCACAGCTGATTGGAGGCACGTGCCCTGCACCCATGTGCCTCCGATCAGCTGTGGCCGCAGGTTCCCACGGTCCCTGGGCTCTACTTATCAATGATAAGTGGGAACCTCATTTCAGGTGAGTTACTGTGAAAAAATGTAAGTAATAAGTAACTACACACAAATCACATACATTTATTAAAGAATACATTTTCACATTCACAAGTCTGGACTCATTATTTTCACTTATAATTTAACCTTTCAGAGAACCAGTAGGGGGTATTATGTACCCCTGTACTGATTCCCCATGGTTGGACATCAAGGAGTCACCTTGTTAAAGGGGCCTTCTGGATTCCGAAATTTGGAGCGCCAAATTCACACGGTCGAATCCCGTGTTTTTCGGGATCTAAATTTGAACGGCCATATTCAGGTCGAATATAAGGACAACCCGAATTCCAACACCAACACTATTGAAGAAAGACAGAAGTCCATCGAATTCAACCACTAGGCAAATAAATAAATAAATATACCTGAAACCTGCATACTGCAAATAGAACTATATTGTATATGCACAGGTGATCCACAGGCAAAAAAACATAAAATATGGATCAATTTACGCCAACAAGGGGGAAAAATTCCTTCCTGATTTCTTAGGACAATCCGATATTCCTGGGATCAAAAGTCTCTGGTGTCATTCTTTTTAAACTTTAATACCCAGTTAGATCCTGTGCTTCTAGAAACGCATCAAACTTTACTATAAAACAATCTATACAACACAAAACACATAAACACAAAATACCAAATACCATGCAAAGATTACTTGTATGATCAATGGAAACTTTCTGACCTGATTGATGGGGATTCTTTCAGGCTACATTTGATTTTACTCACTTTTGGCCAATGGAATTTAGAAATAAGGATTTGACTTATGATCAATTCTATGGAATGATTGAATGGTGTGATCAATGAATAGAATATAAGGCCTTGAATGGCCAACAAATATCTATTCTAGTGTCTTATGGCCAAGGCTGCTATGGAAAAAAATGAATTCCCTGGGGAAGACTTTTTTGGGCAATTTCTATTGTTTTAGCTGGAAACAAATTGGCACCCCTGTCCACTCTACAACCAATATTCCATTTTACACAGTGCAAATATACAAAATCATTGATCATAATGGCCATTGGGTGGTTCCATGACACTTGCATGCCGTGCTCTATACTCTTCATGTTCTGATCTCCTAGGAAAACCATAAAATAAAAAGTTATTCCTGTAACGTTTGAGCCGACATTGTGGGCACCACGACAAGCAACACCCCAGCTTATTCCACCTGTGATGGTTCTGTTCAATATGTTTCTTATTTTATATCTATTTTTAAGTGTTTATCACATGTCAGGAGAGAAGAAAGGAAACAGATGGTGGAACTTCTGGTGGTTTAACGTACGTAGTTTATGTGTATGTGTAGTATTATTATTATACATACAAATCCTGTAGGGTTTAAAGAGACCCTGTCTTCAGCTGGACGACATAGGAAACTTTGCTTTCTTATGTCCCTCTTAGCTGATTTAAAGCATTGAAATATAATTATTTGCTGTTGCTTAACCAATTGCTTACCAGAATTTTGCTTTTCCTGGATTTTCATTGTTGTGCAATACATAAGGAGTAATGGGCACAGCAGAAAATATTCCTCTTTAGGTGCCCAAAGCATTAACATTTCAACTATGTGCAGGGATAGCAGAATTTGCCTGGGTTTGATTTGGTAAGGGTTACCAAATTCTGTGCAGAACTGATTTGGAGGCACCCCACCAAACTAACAGGGAGCCCCTTTAGGTGTCACTATTGGGACACCCTGAGGATGATCAGGGGCCCCTGTGCAATAGCACACTATGCACCTCTCTATCTCTGCTTGTGCTGTAAATAGAATTGAGCAGTGAAAGTAAAATTAAATCAGGAGCACAAGAAACTTTTTATTTTGCAAACTTTAAATCTTTGCAAGCCAAACCCCCTTCCTCCTGGTGACTTTTTGCATTTTGCCTTAGTTTCACTTTAAATATTGCATTAGAGGTTTACAGATCAGTTCAGATTAGAGGAGAAAAAGAAATCTAGAGATATTTGGTTCAAAAAGAGGGACTGTCCTCTATTTACAGCATAGTATTCTGTGTGCAATATATTTGAATACAGTTTTCTAAAATACTGGTGTAATGATGTTTTCTGCAGACAGCACTGTCTGATACTGTATGAAATGTGTGTATGATCCCAACACACAATATGTTCAGGTGGTCATGGTACACTTCACATAGGGACATTAAAGTCAAACTAGGAATAAAGATTTGCAATTTACTTTGTCATTCTATTGCAGTGCTGATTCTTAACACTAGAGGGCAGCATTGATCCTTCTTATGGTTTCTGCAGTAGGCAGCAGTCATTGATCTCACTGTTGTGCTGAATCCTCTCTCCTTTCCATTCCAAAATTGTACATCTTTGTGTATTGAGTGTACTTACATTCTTACTTACTTCCCTGGTGTTCAACAAGAGGCCCTTTGTTGCTTATTGTCGCAGAGCCCTTCAGACAGCAGCCTGTGTTTGGGTGTTCTAGCCATTGTGTAAAAAAATAATTCTGTAGACTTTGCACAGTTAGTTGGTAAAGTGTTAGTTTATTTTTTTACACTAGTATAGTTGTTACTATGCTGTCCATGCTTTTTCTATTTTTGTTTTTTATCTCTTATAATAACTTTTTCTAGTATGCACTTTGATATGGGATCACCAATGTGTGAGCACTGATTTAGGGGCTGTAATAGCAGGGATCTCCAGCAGTCTCTTCATTGTTCTCCAGATCCTGCACAATGTCCCCCGTCCTTGACCCAGGGTAGGTTTTAACAAAGGGTATATTGGGCATTTGCACACCTGATTATGGCAGCCAATAGAAATTGGAAGCTCTGTGTGAGATGACCACCGCAGCCAATCACTAGCACCGAAAAGTTTGGGGTAATGCAAACAGGTCCCCCACATTCTCCAGAATGATAGAATAACAGGGGGTGAAAGATCCTAAATGCTGTGCATTTGAGACTTCCAGTTCATATTCAACCTGGAATAAATCTGGTTCAGAATTGAAAACATTTGCTAGCAAATAGCAAATGACTTTGATGAAATACATTCCAGGTTTGCTGGATCACCCAGCTTCACTGATGAAAGTGTATTCTCTCCAGCCTTGGAGAGCTTTAATAAATCAGCCTTCTTGGATCAATTAGATTTTTCATATTAGATTATAATGATGATGATGTTTTATCCTAATATACTTCTAATGAAGCTTAGGTAGATGATCTGCGAAACTCGTTGAGCTTTGGAAAGTTGGTCCAAAACTTATGTGTGAAAAAATTGTTTCCAATTTTGTTCAAATGGATAAAAAACAATATGAATGCTTTTATTAATAAAACGTTGTTTAAAAGATTTGATATGTATAGTTTTTTTTAATTCTAATTTTATCCAATTTTTAGATATATGCCAGGAAAATCTCTAATTTCTGCTTTTTGTAAGATTAAGCTATTTTCATTTGTTGTCTAGAATAGCTCATTAAAGTGGACCTGTCAGTAACTTTAGATGTCTCCATGAATATGTGTTTGATATATCAATGTACAGCATCATTTTCCTAGTTATTCTTAAACTCCAATCCAGTAACTTTGTCTACGTTTATAATCAGTCTGGTTACTATGATCTCAATGAAAAGCAATAAATATATTAAAATAAAAATAAATATCTGGAAGTATTACTATTTAGCATGCAATTACAAATATATGCACAGGTCTATTTTTTGCTGCATGCTGGGCTGAATCGTTGTGCTAAAGTTGGACTAAAACAATAGGATGCACTTTGTGCCATGTGAATGTGAAGGAGAGAGGAAGATGCAGCACATTGAATATTTTGGCAGTAAGATGCAATTTTGTATTTATATTTACCATGCAAATATAAATATAATAATACGTTCACACTTGTCTCTGCAGCCTACAAAAATGCTACATACCAGGCTGCCATGACTAATGAGAAATCCTGTTTCCAGCAGCATGACTCCATGTTTGCATCCGCTGCTGGAAATAAGTTGTTCCAAGCTTCCGTCAGAGGTCGCTGCTTGCAGCAAATTGCTGCCTTAGCGCAAAAAGAGCAACCAACCCCGTGGGAGCCATTGTTTTCTGTGCACCATTATATGTATTCTACAGGGACAGCTCGTAACATGAAAGTGCATTTCAGTAATGAAGAAAGTCTGCAATAAAATTTCCCAAACTGGACACGACACATTCAGTGTGGTTTTGTTTTGGTGAAAGCTGAGGATCTTGTTTGTTCATTTTTATAATTCTATGGATTTCAGTCTCTGCCACGCCCCAGTTTTAAAAAGAAAAAAAACAAGCCGACAATAAGAGGTTTTATTCACAAATATTTTTCTTTTCTATCTGCTTTTTCAAAAAATGAAATAAATTTGAGGTTGGATGAAGGTTTTGTGCAAATAACACCTAAAGTGCCCCTACCTGTCCCCTGAGACCACCAAACTCCTTGTACACGCTCTTATCATCTCTCGTCTGGACTACTGTAACATCCTCCTCTCTGGTATTCCACTAACCCGACTCTCTCCTCTACAATCTATTATAAATGCTGCACTCCATACACAGCCTTCCCACCTACCTACCCCATACACAGCTTTCCCACCCACCTACCCCATACACAGCCTTCCCACCTACCTACCCCATACACTGCCTTCCCACTGCTCCACTTCGGCTGCTTCTCTTTGTTTTTCTCTTTATTGGCTTCCATTTCACCTTAGAATTAAATTCATCTCCTGTGCTTTGCCTTCAAATCCCTCCACAGTTCTTGTCCCACTTACCTTTCTGACATGATAGAAAAATCCCCCTAGCCGTTCTCTTCGTTCCTCCAATGATCTACTAATGACTTCCTCACTCATAACCTCCTCACACGCACGGCTCCAAGACTTTTCTAGAGCTGCCCCGACTCTCTGGAATGGTCTTCCTCGTCTTATTCGGCTTGCTGCTACTTTCTGCCCCTTTAAAAGAGAACTCAAAACCCAACGCTTCCCCCTCACCTACCCGTCTTCTTCTGTCTCCAACGCTTCAACCTCACCTACCCGTCTTCTTCTGTCTTTTGAAACCATTATTACATATCTCCCCTCCTATTATGTGATACTTCCCCCACCTCTTAGATTGCTAGCTCTTCGGGGCAGGGTCCTCTCCTCCTCCTGTGTCACTGTCTGTACCTGTCTGTCATTTGAAACCCCCTATTTAATGTACAGCGCTAGGTAATATGTTGGCGCTATATAAATCCCTTTATTAATAATAATAATCTGTGCAGGATGGGTATTTACCCAGAGAAGAACTTTAAAAAAACATTCACTGCAAGCCCTACGCTTATTTTTTAGCTGACTCATTGTTTTGTCTGAGTTTCGGGTTCGGCACCGTACTGGTTGTGCCAAATGTTCCCTAAAAAACAAAAAGCTCAATTTCTGACCCCATTTCCATTTTCACACAAACTGAAACATCCAAGCGCATAATCCCACTGATTCGTCCTGTGGTTTCTCGCAGCTCGGAGCGGATTGTCCTCCTAACAGCCGAACGGCCTCTAGAAAAGGCTCCGATTGGGTAGCTGTATGCGGGGGGTCTGTGTGGGGGTCGTTGATAGGCTCACTGGGAAAATGGCTTTTAATTAGAACGGCGCGCGCCTTGGATCGAGGAGGGGAAAGCCTCGACGGAGACAAAAATTACAGTAATTATGGGAAGTCGCCTTGACAACAAGCCGAGGTCCGTAACGTCAGAGACGACGGCTGCGGGATTTCATCTTTAGCCAGATGTTATCTCAATGTGTACATATGATTTCATTCACTGGGTGATTATGTCAGATCAGGGAAGAACAGAGGGGCTGTCAGGGTTATTGAATTGGCATCATGCCACATTCACCGACCAATAGATACAACTTCTTCTTTATTGTTTGTATTCAATGAAATAAAAAAAATGTATAAAAACACATCATTTATATCTTTCATACAATTCTTTTTTATCCTTTGCTTCATCTCAGTGCTTCAGAACTCCTGCAGACTTTTATTCACCTACTACTTGTATACATTGGACCTGAATTATTAAAGCTCTCCAAGGTCATTTTTCAAAGAGATTTTTCAAAGTCATTTTTTATTTGTTCTCAATCCTGGACCAGATCCATTCCAGGTTTGCTGGATCACCCAGCTGATTAAAGTGTATCCTCTCCAGCCTTGGAGAACTTTAATAAATTTGGCCCATGGACTCCAGCAATGGCGGCATGGCATTTCTCAGGCCAGTTTCCAGAAGGTGACAACAGCAGGCCATGAATGCAGAATGCATGTTGTAATGGTCACTTCTAGTCTCCATTGGGGGAATGTGTGACAACCTGGGAGCTCAATGGGAAGATGGGAACATGGTGTTGTCATGCTGTATCAGGAAGTTCCAGAATTGGGTAATATTTTATTAAAAGCTGCAAACTTTTAAAAGCTGATAAAAGTGACATTAACATGTTTTGGCTTATAAGAGATTTTGTGATTTGGTTTATTGTATTTTAAACCCATGAGGTATTTATGTTAACATTACAAGTGGCTGCTGTTTGTGACATCACTGCCTTATTATGACATCATATCTTTATTAGCCTACTTCCATATTAGGGCAGTGACATCACAGGGGTTGGGAATCCCTCTGCACGACCCCACTTGTCTTATAAAACAGCCAGATGACAAAAATTATTTCCAGGATGCAAAAGAAATAGTGTCTTGAGGTATTCATGAGGACATAATAACAAATACCGAGAATTACAGCCAGCACAGAGGACAAGAGAAGTAGTACTGTGCAGAGTTCATACATACAGAATATTAACAGATACTGAGAATTACACTTAGAGTACAGGACAAGAGAAGTGGTACTGTGCAGAGTTCATACATACAGAATAATAACAGATACTGAGAATTACACTTGGAATACAGGACAAGAGAAGTAGTACTGTGCAGAGTTCATACATACAGAATAAGAACAGATACTGAGAATTACCCCCAGGGTACAGGACAAGAGAAGTAGTACTGTGCAGAGTTCATACATACAGAATAAGAACAGATACTGAGAATTACACTTGGGGTACAGGACAAGAGAAGTAGTACTGTGCAGGGTCTATACATACAGAAAAAAACAGATACTGAGAATTACACTCAGAGTACAGGACAAGAGAAGTAGTACTGTGCATACATAAAGTCCATACATAAACAAAAAGAACGGATACCGAGAACTACACCTGGGCTACAGGACAGGAGAAGTGGCACTGTGCAGAGTCCATACATACAGAATAATAGGAGATACCTGGAAATAAACCCAGTGTACAGGACAAGAGAAGTGATACTGTGCAGAGTCCTTACAAACACACAGAATACACTTAGTGTACCAGACTTGATAGGCCTGGATTCCGTCTCTATGGAGGTCACATAGTGAATTACGTTTTAACATTTCCCAACCCCGAAGTTCCCATCAAGCAGGTTTTACACCACTTGCCTTCTGATTTTATTTATTTTTTCCGCCTGTAATCAGCCCTCGGAGTTTACCCTGAACCTCGACGCAGCCGTTAACTCATCTCGCTCATTGTATATGCTTCAATTATGCTGCTTCATCTTGCGATTAAGATATCATCTGGGCTGCATTAATGAATTAGCCGCCATTCGGTGTGCATCTGGTTTCCAGCAGGAGAACTCACTGAGATAATTCACTGCTTTCCATAATGTCTGTCAGTTAGGGGAGTGAATGGGGCAGATGGGTGAATTGAGTTTCCTGGTTAAACTGGAGAGGTGACCAGACATTGTAAGGTCAGCAATGATTTCAGACAAACCATCAAACTGGGGTGCCCCAAGTGAACAGCATTCCAGAACTCCTTCTTACTCCCCCATTATTCTATCAATTGGGGGCCTGGGCATTTACCCAGTTTGTCCTATCCAAAAAAATGGTCTTGGCTAAATTCTTCATAGTCTGAGTGTTCCAAGAGAAATCTTATGCTCCAGGCAAAATTGTGTCAATAGGTTTTGAACAAGCAGAAATTGTTTTTTTTTTATTACCCTTGTGCCCCCTTATTTGCTTTTATGGTCACCAAGCCTTTGGCATAGAAAGTAAAACTCCATAGCCTCATACAGTCCCAGATCCCATAAAGGGCATTCCTGGTATTTATAATAGAGTGCCAGGCTATGCCACTCCATGGGCTCGATTTGAACCAATTTGGCCTCCATGAAACAGAATGGTCAGCCACTGGGCCAAGTTTCACAAATGTTTTTATGCTTTCAGGCTCTCCCACCAACTACCAGGACATTTATTTCCTCTCCTAACATAGGAAATGTTTTCTTTTATTTCACTGCTAAAGAAAATAAATATATACCAATACCCCTGTACAAAGTATTGGTCAGACCACATCTCCAGTTTTGGACACCAGTTCACAAAAAGGACATTGTGGAATTGGAGAGAGTGAAGAGAAGGACAACTAAACTAATAATAGGAATGGAGGAGGTCAGCTATGAGGAGAGATTAGCTGAACTGAATTAGCTGAACCTTGAGAAGAGACGTATAGGGGGGATATGATCACCCTGTATAAATATAAAAACTGTTCATATAGAGAACTCTTTTCCCAAATAGGGTGCTCTTTGCGTTTTGAGGAAAATAAGTTTAAGCTCCAGATAAGGAAGGGATTCTTCACTGTAAGGGCTGTGAAAATGTGGAATCACCTCCCTCAGGAAGTAATTTCAGCAACTACTATAGATTGCTTTAAGAAAAAGCTGGATGATTTCTAGAAGCACAGAATATAACTGGGTATTAAGGATTTAAAGTAAAGATAACAGAGACTGCTGATCCAGGGAACATCTGATTGTCTCATGGAATCAGGAAGGAATTTCTTTCCCCTGTTGAAGCAAATTGTACCAGGGTTTTTTTTTTGCCTTTCTCTGGATCAATTATGTCCATGGGGTTTTAAATCTGGGATATGTTTTCCCTAGTGGTTGAACTTGATGGCCTTATGTCTTTTTGCAACCTGACTTACTATGTAACTATGTAACCAGTGTTCTCTCCAGCCTCTTCTAGCTGGGCGCAACACCCAGCACTTTTAAGTAACCACCACCAGACAATTTGGAGCCTAAAACTTCCTCCCGCCCAGCTTATAAAAATATCTGGGGAGAATACTGTATTCATTAAAACAAACGATAGGTTTTCCTTTATCCAAAGTCCACTTTTTTGCCGCTGACCTTTGCTGAACATTCTCTTTTATTGCGGTTCACCGGCTCCCTTGATTGTCTAACTATAAAATGATTGCATTTCATTACCGAGTCGGCTGTCTTAAAGTTTCACTTGCTTAGACAAGTACAATTAGACTAATCCCTTTCCTTCCCTTGACCTTTCCGCTAAGCAGCGGTTTTAATTGTCTGCTCTGCGTCAGACATTTGCAGAATCCAGGGCTCTGTATCACGGAGAGCCGAATCTACCCGGGAATTCAGTCTCCGCTGCCGCGTCTTATCATAATGGATCTGGCAGAGCTCTCCAATCAAAGGGAACTCAACAAGGACATGCAGGGGATTTTTTTTTTCTGGCGGTCTGCTTATGGGATTTTCTCTCAAAAAGCATTGATTTTTTTTTGAACAGAATAAATGCTACTTAAGAAAAAAAGTGATAAACATTTTGACAAGGTGAAGTACAAAGGCAGAGCGAGAGTGTTCCAAAAACAAATCTCAGCAAGTCCCTTTATTAAATCATCTTATTTGAAGGACGACAAAGCTTGACACTTTACGGATGGATTGAGGTATGTTACAGAAATATTTACTGGATACATTGCCAATCATTAGGGCTTGTTTTACACAGGCGGTCTCCGGGCATTGCTTGGACAGCTGCCACCACCATTGCACCTCCATTGCACCACCATGCTAGTTCAAAATGAACAGGCATTAACGTGCTTTTCATGGGCGGGTGGCAGTTGGTCATTAATTACCCCAAGCTACCCATATTAATGCCCTACAGACAGGCACAGGCAATAGCACCACCTCCGCTTAGTCTACATGAACAAGCTCTTACATAGGTAAAAGGGTTCTAACCAAAAAGACAAAAGGCTCTCAACCTCCAAACTGCTCCTCCACAGCATCTGCAACTTCACCATTGCTTTCAAAACTTCTTCAGGGCAAGTGATCTTTTAATCTTGGAAAGCTGCAGTGGTCACTTGGGTCAAAATAGAGTGAGTAGGGGGATGACCCTGTAGTTTGAGTCTTGCTTTGTTGATAGCTGACATTGCAGCAAAGTGCACCAGAGCCCGATCCTGCTAGAAGACTTTAAATGCATCATCTATTATTGATCATAGTCCCACCAACCAAAAGTAGAC
Organism: Pyxicephalus adspersus; assembly: GCF_032062135.1. Classification (NCBI taxonomy): domain Eukaryota; kingdom Metazoa; phylum Chordata; class Amphibia; order Anura; family Pyxicephalidae; genus Pyxicephalus; species Pyxicephalus adspersus. The sequence continues at coordinate 7,780,820 of NC_092865.1, forward strand.
ACTAAAATTGCCAAGTCATACCCCTTCATGTTGTGTATATAGACTTTTGGATCTCAGTTATTTTTGGGACTCTATGACCATAGGTCATCCAGTCACTTGTATATGACCAGGTGCAGTACATAAGTTCCTAATAGCGCTTCTAGTTCCCCAAGTCCAAGAGCCTGTATACCTGGGCTTTTGTTGGCATCAGAATTGTTTTTCCTTTTTTATAAATCAAATGTATCTTAAAGCAACTTAGGAGGTCAACAGGCCAGAAGGACCATTGGTTTGGCCCATATTACTAGTATGTGGCCCGGCATGTGCAGTACATAAGTTCCCAGTAGTGCGTCTATTTTTCCAATTCCAAGAGCCTGTATACCTGGGCTTTTGTTGACATCAGAATGTTTTTTTCCATTCTTAAAAGGCAAATGCATCTTAAAGCAACTTAGGAGGCCAACAGGTCAGAAGGACCACTGGTTTGGCATATAATAATCCAGTCACTAGTATGTGGCCTGGCAGGTCCAGTACATAAGTTCCTAATAGCGCTTCTAGTTCACCAAGTCCAAGAGCCTGTATACCTGGGTAGTTGTTGGCATCAGAATTGTTCGTCCTTTCTTTTAAAGCAAACTTAGAAGGCCAACAGGTCAGAAGGACCATTTGTTTGGCCCATATTACTAGTATGTGGCCCAGCATGTGCAGTACATAAGTTGCCAGTAGTGCTTCTAGTTTGCCAATTCCAAGAGCCTGTAAACCTGGGCTTTTGTTGGAATCAGAATTGTTTTTCCTTTTTTATAAATCAATATAAAGCAACTTAGGAGGTCAACAGACTAGAAGGGCCATTGGTTGGGCACATATTAGTCCAGTCACTTGTAGGTGGCCCGGCATGTGCAGTACATAAGTTCCCAGCAGTGCTTCTAGTTTTCCAATTCAAAGAGCCTGTATACCTGGGCTTTTGTTGACATCAGAATGTTTTTTTCCATTCTCAAAAGGCAAATGCATCTTAAAGCAACTTAGGAGGCCAACAGGTCAGGAGGACCATTGGTTTGGCCCATATTACTGGTATGTGGCCCAGCATGTGCAGTACATAGGTTGCCGGTAGTGCTTCTAGTTTTCCAATTCGAAGAGCCTGTATACCTGGGCTTGTGTTGGCATCAAAATTGTTTTTCCTTTCCTATAAGGCAAATGCATCTTAAAGCAACTTAGAAGGCCAACAGGTCAGAAGGACCATTGTTTTGGCACATATTAATCCAATCACTAGTATGTGGCTCGGCACGAGCAGTACATATAAGTTCCCAGTTGTGGTTCTAGTTTACAAACTCCAAGAGCCCCGTTATCTGGGCATTCGTTGGCATCAGAATGTTTTTTCCTTTCTTTTAAGGCAAATGCATCCTAAAGCAACCATTGATTTGACACAGTACTCCAGTCACTAGTATGTGGCCCAGCATTTGCAGTACATAAGTTCCTAATAGCACTTCTAGTTCGCCAAGTACAGGGGCCTGTTTTCCTGGGTTTTTGTTTGAATCAGAATTGTTTTTCTATTTTTTTACGGTAATTGTATCTTAAAGCAATTTAGGAGGTCAACAGGCCAGAAGGACAATCGGTTTAGCACTTATTACTCCAGTCACTTGTATGTGGCCTGGCAGGTGCAGTACATAAGTTCCCAGTAGTGCTTCTAGTTTTCCTATTCCAAGAGCCTGTATACCTGGGCTTTTGTAGGAATCGGAATGGTTTTTCCATTCTTAAAAGACAAATGCATCTTAAAGTAACTTAGGAGGCCAACAGGTCAGAAGGACCATTGGTTTGGCATATATTAATCCAGTCACTGGAATGTGGCCCAGCACGTGCAGTACATAAGTTCCCAGTTGTGGTTCTAGTTTACAAACTCCAAGAGACTCTTTATCTGGGTTTTCATTAGCATCAGAATGGTTTTTCCTTTCTTCCTAAAGCAAATGCATCCTAAAAGCAACTTAAGCTGCGTACACACTGCCAATTTTTGTCGTTGGAAAGGATCTTTCACCATCCTTTCCAACGACAAGGGAGTGCACGATGCATGAACGGTGTTGTACATACAGCACCGTTCATGCTCTATGGAGAGGGGAGGGGGAGAGCGACGGAGCGGCACCCTGCTGCGCGCTCTCCCCTTCACTTTCATTACGATCAGCTGTCGTCCATCGTCCGTGGATCCGGCAGGTCGGTCGTCCGGACGATGGACGACACCGACTGTACACACGGCAGATTTTCGCCCGATAATTTGCCGATGCCGATTATCGGGCGATAAAAATCTGACGTGTGTACGTAGCTTAAGAAGGTCAACAGGCCAGAAGGACCATCGGTTTAGCACCTATTACTCCAGTCACTAGTATGTGGCCTGGCATGTGCAGTACATAAGTTGCCAGTAGTGCTTCTAGTTTCCAATTCCAAGAGCCTGTATACCTGAGCTTTTGTTGGAATCAGAATGGTTTCTCCTTTTTTTAAGGCAAACGTATCTTAAAGCAATTTAGAAGGTCAACAGGCCAGAAGGACCATGGGTTTAGCACTTATTATTCCAGTCACTTGTATGTGGCCCAGTAGGTGCATTACATAAGTTGCCGATAGTGCTTCTAGTTTGCCAATTACAAGAGCTTGTATACCTGGGCTTTTGTTGGAATCAGAATGGTTTTTCTTTTCTTATAAAGCAAATGCATCTTAAAGTAACGTAGGAGGTCAACAGGTCAGAAGGACCATTGGTTTGGCACATATTACTCCAGTCACTAAATTCCTAATAGCGCTTCTAGTTCGCCAGGTCCAAGAGCAGCAGAGTACACTTGGGTTTTTGTTGGCATTAGAACTGTTTTTTCTCTTCTCATAAGACAAATGCATCTTAAAGCAACTTAGTACGAGTTCAAATATTAGATGCACTACTAGATTCAGATGCTACATTTGCTCCCCGTCCTAAAAGTTTCTTTGCCTGATGGCGATAATTACAGCAAAGCTTGTTCCACCATCATCTCCATAATTGTTTTGCATTTCCTAGAAAAATGTTGTCACCACCAGCTTTAACAAGGTGACAAGGGTGGCATCTGTAGCTTAGTTGCCTGTTGGCACCAAGCTTAGAAAAAACATAGAAAGCGTTGGTGACAGCTGTTGGGTTTAGTCATCTTTTGACTGTAAAAAAAACTGTGGTGTAAATAGAACTTTGCATAATATATTCAGCATCAATGTGAAAACTCCACTGCCTTCAATTATTCCCATTACATCTTCCCCTATCTCCCATCATGACACAGTCTATCAGACCTTACCCTCGCACGTCAATGAAAACCTTTATTTTGCTTTCTGCTCACGTCAATGCACATCCATTTGTAAGGAAAAATAGTTCTGATAATGTACAGAGCGCCCTTGTTCATCCAACCTTCCATATAGTCAGCAGGGTGGTAATATCGCCATATTGTCATGTAATAACGGGCCAATCTTCGGCTGACATGGGAAAGCTCATTGCATGTTCTGCATGTATTTTCTCTTTATTGGTGGGATTCCTCTGGTTAGTCACAATCCAAAAATCGACTAACTGACCCCCAACCAAAATAATTTCCTATTTGCCTTGATGAATTGTAAGATTAGATTGCAAGCTCCTTCGGGGCAAGTACTGATGCACCCAGTACTGAAATGTTTAAAACTGGACTGCAATGATAATTAAAAAACAAACCTTATATATAACATTATACAGTAACATTTTGTATTTTTGAAACAAAAGCTCTGTGACTTTGCCAAGGCTGAGATAATGTTATCAGTCTGCTGCAGACTGGAGGAAGCATTTCTTCAGTCTCTTCTCCTTGCGATATGTAAGACTGTAGGGCAGCACACAAATATTTGATATTTGTTGCTGGAAATGATCTTTCATGATTGTTTCTAGCGACAAAAGAGTGACAGATGAAAGAATTTTCTATGGATAGGGGAAGGAAAAGTGAGCGGCACCCCACTGTGCTCTCCTTCCTTAACTTGTATTGCGATCGTTCATGGATCCATAAGGACAGATCCATGAACGACATTATTTTTCACCAAGTAAAAATAAAGGGGGAAAAAAAGCCACCACGTCTGTCATGACTGTTAAACTGCAATACATTACATGACGAGGGTAGATCTAGCCCATCCTTTACCACCACCATCAGAAAACTCCGCCTCCCCCCAACCCCCCACCCACTTATCAACCACTCCTCCACCAATAAATACCCAAACACCAATCTTGGATTTGAATTGGCTGGGAAGCAGCCGTTTATTCAACCACCATTAAATAAATTAACCATTCAAGTAATAACAAACAAATATCCAATAATAAATAAAGGACAAATAAATAAATACATTTTACACGCAAGCATACATTAACCACCTAGCCGTTAAGCCCGACCTTTTTTTTATATTCATTATATCTACTAGACCCCTATTCGGACATATTTCTGTAAGTTACAGGTCTACAATTTAAAAAAAAAAAATTCATGAAAACCTGTAACGCTTTTGGTACAGAAATCTAGACCTCAGTGTAACGCCCAGGTGGTTAAACCCGGATTATATAACACCAACATATTACATTAAATATAACCTAATTAACCTACAACCTAATTCCCCCCTTTTAATAATACATAACCATAACAACAATATCTATAATGTTAATAAACTCCCATTTACCCATTCACCATAAAGGGGAAGACCCTACCAAAGAGGACCCCCCGCCAAAATCCCCTACTTTTCCAATGCACTGAATCCTTGCCTTCCAAGACCCCAACCACTAAAACGAACCAAAATTTAAAATTATACCTATAACAGAAGGGGTGGGTGGGCGGTTAACTTTTTCTTCCAATAGAGGGCCTCTGACTTCTGTCTTTCCCCCTTAACTCGTCCTGTTCCTAATCCCCTCCCAACCCACACTGCCCCTCCTAGGCTTACTTCATTTTATTAACCCTTAACCCCTCTGGGCTAGGCCTCACACCCTGTCATGTAGGCCCTGCGCCATATTTCCTAAGGCTTCAAGCCTCTCTTTTTGTTCTCGGGTTTGGATACTCCTGCACATTCACTTTTTTCAGAAGCCCAGCCATGCCCGGTTCTCTTTGAGTTAATCATCCTCCTATAAATGCCGCCAGCTCCCCTCATTTAGTCCCAACCTGTATCATTTATCTATCACACACAGGCTGCTCTTTGCATTAACCAAGCTAATTATTTGTACCTTGTCCAGCTCCGGATAGAAGCCGCCGTTCATTCTATAGGTTGCACAAGTTCATCTCTCTTGGAAAATGTCAGGGCCAGATAAGCCGAGCGCTCAGGAAAGCCGGTGAGAATGGGAAGCAGATGCTCACCTACTATAATAAGGTCAGGCTGTAAAAAAAAAAGAAGCCCCCTTTCGCCAATCGCATGCGGCACGGCGGCCGTCTGATACAGGCCGCAGACCGATTTGTGTTTGGCGTCTGATAAGGAACTTTCATTTGCCTCAGTGATTCTTTCAGGTGTAACAAGTAATAGCAGATTTGAGCAAAGCAGCCTTGCACAGCTTTTATAGCCAAGCCAGGCTCAGATTGCTCTCATCAGCCAGTTATATTATCTACCAGTGATGATGTCACCTCCAAAATTGAAGCTTGTTCCCCGGGGGTATTGTAAGATATGCGACGCTGCATGCATGTTAGAAAACAGATGCATGCAGCGTCGCAGTTATCATATCTGCAGATCATTATTCATCATCATCCACAATCAGCAGGGATGTGTTCTGTAATTGTAAACCCTAAATGAATGACATTTAGAAAGACGTAGCTATCAAATAAAATACGGTAATTCCACTTCTTTGTTTTCATTTTTTGGATGATCATCATTTTTATAACTCCACATTTAAAAAAGGTTGACAATCAGTAATTGATTGCTGTGCAAGGATTGGCTCCATTCAAGAAATTCAGAAAGTTCATAAATTCATTTTTCTATTCTACCGTAGTAGAAAAAATCCTGCTGAAAATGACATCTTTTGGAGCTAAAATGCATTATGGCCATTGATCACCATTGTAGCTCATGGTTTGCTCAGCTTTCCAAGCAGTAAACGCTTTTTAGCAAATGTCTAATTTTTTTGAATGGATCCCACTGAAAAATGGGCTTAATTGTGTATAAATACTGCAAATTTTCATTGGTCCCATTGGTCGCCCTATAAATAGGCCACATGATTTTCTGCTGATACTGCTAAAATCAAGTGAAATTTTCGAGTTGCTGATTTTTTCATCTTCTTCCTCATTATTACAATTCATTTATTCTCTTACGATTTATTGGAGCATTTTGTCATCCATCTCCTGTTCCATCAGCTGATTTGTGTTTATTATGTGCTGCGATTTGGAAAAGTTGGACAATGCCATAGAACATTAATCATACTAACAAGACGGATGTTTACAGGAAACCAACAGATTCTTCCTGCCGTTAAAATCCAGGCCGGGTCTTTTCTTGGATTAATAAGATTCCTTTATTGCTTTTTTTGCAGAGTAAGTGAGTGCATGTGGACGTGGAAATGAAAACCATAAAGATGGTGCCTATTTGACTGCTGCTTCAAGGGAGTGGTTGCCAAAAGATATTACCGGGACCCATACTAATACCTTTTCATTATGGCTTTCGAGCATTGGAGATTTGCACACAAGGCTTGTATTATTAATCACAATTTCCATTGACCTTTTTCATTATTTTTTTCAATAGTTTTTTCAATAGTTCAATAAGTTCAATATAATTCCTTAATTTAAAACATGATGATGACAGATCTTAAAGCCCATCTCCGGGCAGATGTTGGAGCACCCCAATCCCTCCATTTCTATCCTTCCTGTCACAGATCTGTAGCCTTCTCTGTGTCACGCACTTCGCACTCCTTTCCATCCAGCAGCAGCGCTAACGAGGAATCTTATTCACTTTCTGGTCTGAAGCAATGCGACTCCCTGCAGAACTTCTCCTTTACCCCAAGGAACCAGGATATTCCATAGACGTGCGCCATCTATTGGTGGGGGTGTGAACACCATCTGAGCTGCCTCAGCTCCAGCACTCCATCTGGTGGTGGGGTCTGTTACCTGCTTGTCACTTGGTTTCCATTGTCATATGACTCCCCTATATAAAGAACTGACTGGCAACAGTATGTTGTCTGAACAATAAGTTTTTTCAGGCTTTTTTTCCCAGGTCAGCTCTGAACCGATAATTTATGATTGCTGCCTGCCCTGATCTTGGCTCATCCAACTATGTTTTTGCATTTTGATCTTGTATTGTACATTGGTCCAACCCAGTCAGCAGTCCCCAGCCACTGCGTGTACAGGGGCCACAACCTGGGCATCACCTCCTACAGTCCATTACCGCTTGTGGGGTGTTATGGTAAAGCCGGAGGCTGGTGCCTTAGCTCTATTCCCTACACATCACAGAGGGTCCACCACCCACCTGTGTTTACCGTGACACCATGACACTTCCCTCCTTGTAACCCTAGGGTTCTGCATGGAAATTTATTTTACATTGTAGGCTATAATTCCTAAGCATAACTCACAGAAATATGTCCAATATTTAATAAATTGATTTTAATAAACTTTAAATTAAATAAACACAAAAATCTGTTAAAAAATAAATAAAAAAATAGTGAAACATGTAATATAACTGTACAGTAGCATGTATAATATAAATTCTATATATATTATATCAAGATTTCTTTGTATTGGACTCAATACAGCTATTTTGTATTGAAGCCAATACAAAATTATTTGAATTTCCCGCCCGCACCAACGTCACCGGGAGATCGTCTCTGCAGTTCTCGGCTGAAGATCGAAGTAGGAAGATGCGTCCCCAGGACCTGCGGGGACCAGCAGGACACCGATGGAGCACGATAAGTGTTTTTTTTTTTAAGTTTCAAGCCACCCTCGGAATTACCGCTATGGGGGATAACCATTAAAAAAAAACTTTTTGCAGTGCTTCTTCCAGGATTAGAGATCTGGGACCCAGCACTGGAGACCAGGCCTGCTGCTGACCAATCATGTTGCCCTCTTTGTAATGTAAATCTTCTAAAACCTGAGCAGACCCTGCCACTGGATAGCCAATAGGAAGTGTCCAGCAAAGGGGAAATGAGGAAGGACCCCCCCGTTATGACATGCAAAATTTAGGTGATTCGGAACCTGGCCAGTCATGTGACCATGGATTTGGGTAAATTAATTGGGCTTTCAGAGCTTACATACAGTGTCAATTCCTCCCTTAACATAGCAGTGTAAATCTCTGTCCTGATGCCATATTTATGCTGGTGGAGGCCATCATTCCTAATGATCATCTCAGGAGAATAACCTAGCGTGAGTGTAGATGTCTCATAAAGTCATTTAACAATCTGTTGTGCCGGATTACTAGATCGCCAACCAATTACGAGGATCATTGTATTCCCTGCAGTGGGGTGCCTCCTTCCCATCCTCACCCCTCTCCATGGTAGTAGCTACGCAGCATGTTTGTGCAGTGATCATTTACAAATCTGTCACCTGAAACAATGACCAACAGTCATTTAGAGTGACAATAATTGTCTGCACACAGTCTTATAGCCTAGCAAATGGCCACTTTTATCCTGGGGCTGATCACATACTCCTCTATACCTGCAAGCTCATCTATACCTCGGCTGCAATGGAGCATCAAGTGGCCAACATGACCAGCAACCAAGCAAATAGCATTTGCACAATGAGAGGTCACCATTGGCAGCCTCCATACATAGGTGACTATAATGTATTCCAAGTAAACCAGGCAGGATTTCTAATTTAGCTTTTTACATTGAGATTTCTCTTGCTGTCCTTCGTAAAAGATTAGGCTCACCCCCTGCTTGTTCCAGATTTGCAAGTTTTCCTCTGAACTTCAGCACAAGGTGCCACCATTAGTTTCTGTGTGCTTCAGTAGAAAATGTGCCAAATGTTATTATTATTATTATTATTATTAATATTAATAAAAAACAGGATTTATAGAGCATGAACATTACGCAGTGCTGTACATTAATTAGAGTTTGCAAATGACAGACAGATACAAACAATGGCACAGGAGGAGGAGAGGACCCTGCCCTGAAGAGCTTACAATCTAGGAGGTGAGGGAAGTATCACACAAATGGAGGGGTTATGGAAGGGTTGGAAGTAGTGAGGGTTTAAGAAACAGAAGAAGACGGGTAGGTGAGTTTAAAAAGATGGGTTTTGAATTCCCTTTTAAATGAGCAGAAAGTAGGAGCAAGCTGAATAGAACGAGGAAGACCATTCCAGATAATCGGGAACAAGCAAACATTGCACTGTGTACATAGCACCACAACATACTGTGTGTCATTGCTGAAAAAAAAGCTGTAAGTGCATTTCTTCTACATTGACTATGCAAATACTCATACACTTAATGGGCCTAATGCACCATGCGTCAGCACCCATGCATGCATGAATGTGTAAAAGGGCCCTAAACGTTAATCATTTCTCACGGGATATGTATACAGGGGAGCTTGGCCAATATATTTTTCAGAATGCTGGAAAAATCTCCCTGCAGCCATTCTTTGCTTTCCACTTTTTCCTGAAAAACAGGAAACGCTTTTTATTGAGCTGATGATGAGCGTAGCACCTCGATGAGCTGATATCAGCAGTTTCGGTATCCCGTTGTGTTATGTTGTTGTGACTATTAGCAGATCCTGTGGCTGTCTCAGCTTCATTTGGATTTATCATTCCATGATTTTAAAGCTATACCAATAAGAGTGATCAGTCCAGTACAATGTGGCCACCTATAGTAACTTCTATTGGCTTCCTTCTTGAACTATCATCAGCGAAATTTTTATTTTTTTCTGACTGTTATTCACACTCCGAATCTGGGAGACAGCATGCAAAGTTTGGTAAATGGCATGGGCACAACTATATAGCATCTTTGGGTGACCGTTCACACCCAACTTTAAAGGAGAAAGCATTGAAGCTTTAAGCTGAAATCTTGCAAAAGCCTGTTTATTATTCAACAATATCAACCATATTGATATAGCACCAACATATTCCACATCACTGTACAATATATAGGGTTTGCAAAAGACAGACAGATACAAACAATGACACAGGAGGAGGAGAGGACCCTGTCCAGAAAAGCCAATGAATGGTTCTCTTTATACTAAGGGGTTGGAGGGATACATTCCTGCCAAAAGTCACAATTTCATGAATGAGAGGAGAAATTAATCTTTTTATCTCATGCAAGTCAAGACAGAATAAATGTTAATGTTTTCTGTAATGATACCAAAGGCACAGCTGTCTGCATGTGAAATTTTTGTAATAGGCTTTTGATATCAGAAACCCAACCTGGACCGTGGGGTTTTCAGCTCGGAGTCACTATTCCTGCGACAAATGCACGCTATTGATGTGCTGCACAGTGATGGATATTGTATATGCATTCTTTGTATTAAAATGAAACTTTTCTCATGCAATGTTTTCTTTCTTCATGTGTTAGAGTGTATCAAGCCTGAGGCTTAGGTAGAAATTTATATAGAGTAGTGCCAGGCAAAACTGCACCTATAGCTATGCAGGAAAACCCACAGGTCTGTGATGCAAAACTGATTGCCATAGAAATCAATGTTACACAATAAATGCTGGATCCATTCAACAAAAAAATTGAATGCACACCTGATAAAGGTTTCATCATTAGTTCAAGTGCAGTAAAAACAAAAATGCAGTTTTGTATTGATTCTGTCTCAAACTCTTATTACTAACCCACCACTTCTTATCCACCCTCCTATTGTGTGCTACTTCCCCCATCCCTGATTGTAAGCTCTTTCGGCTCCTCTCCTCCTCCTGTGTCACTGTCTGTATCTGTCTGTCCTTTGCAACCCCTATTTAATGTACAGTGCTGCGTAACATGTCAGTTTAATAATAATTTTTAAATATATATAATATATATATATATATATATATATACACACAATTGCATTAATCATCATGATTTTGTTACATGAAAAAGAAAGTATTTCCTTGTTAAAAGTTTTAACTTTATTGCATTTGTTCATACAAGCTGGGTGAATAAAACTCAAGGAAAAAGGGGCACTTTGAGGCTAGAATCAGAACTTGGCACACACAATATATTGCAATGTGCTGTAAATTGCTATTTATTGCGAGGGCCCTTTCACATTGATGCATTACTACAACACATGAACAATGCTGCTGTGTGTTGCAATGCCATTTATTTTGAATGACATCTCTACACAATACTACAGTAACAAGCAACAAATCCACACTGCAGTGCACCACAAAGCAACTGTCTGCAAAAAAAAAAAAAGGATTTTTTTTATTTATGACTTTTGATTATACTATTAGATTACCTTCACATATAAACATTGCATTTTGAACTTGTGTTGCTGCAATACTCTTGCTTGTCCTGCGGTGTAATTCATTGCAAAAGGTGCCCAAACACACTCAACCAATGTACCTGTCTGGCAGCCTGCCACAGTGCAAAGTATCACACTACTGTGCTGCACAACTCCAATACTATTATTATTATTATTATTATTAATAAACAGGATTTATATAGCGCCAACATATTATGCAAGGCTGTACATTATATGGGGGTTGCAAATGACAGACTAATACAGACAGTGACACAGGAGGAGAAGTGGACCCTGCCCCAAAGAGCTTACAATCTAAGAGGTGAGGGAACTATCACACAATAGGAGGGGAGATATGGAATGGTGGGAAGTAGTGAGGATTTAGGAGACAGTTAAGACGGGTAGGTAAGGTTGAAGAGGAGATGAATTTGATTCTAAGGTGAAATGGAAGCCAAGGAGGAGAACTACAAAGAGAGGCTGAGGAAGAGAAGTGGAGGGAAGGATGGATGAGTCTGGCTGCAACATTCATAATAGATTGTAGAGGAGAGAGTCGGATTGGTGGAATACCAGAGAGGAGGAGGTTACAGTAGTACAGACGAGAGATGGTAAGAGCTTTAAGGTTTGCTTTAAGGTCTTATTATAGGGCACATGCAAAGTAACACATTGGCCCTGATTTAATAAATTTTTCCAAGACTGGAGAGGATAGACTATCATGGGTAAACCTTGGTGATCCAGAAAACCTGGAATGGATTTCATAAAATTAGACATATATCTTAAATCCTAGACCGGATCCATCCCTGGTTTGCTGAATTACCCAGGTTCTCACATGATAGTCTTTTTTTCTCCAGTCTTGGAGAGGTTTAATAAATCAGGCCTACAGTATCAAAGCAGACAAGTGTGAATAGGGCTTAGAGGAACCATTAGGAGTCTAACAGCCTGCAATAATTATCAAAAACTAAACGTGCGCACAAAGGCATGAAATGTATCTAAAATCTAGTCAATCTACCTTTCGGACCTGCTTAGACCTCAGAATCCTGGTGCTTTGCTTTATGAAATGTTTTTAACACATTTGTTTGGCAATGTTGTTAGGTTGGCAATGCACCAAAGTGTCCACAAAAGCAGCATGTAAGTTAGTGCATTAGTGTATCTTGTGGTGCAATACATGAGTGTTAGAGCTGTGTTGTTCCTAAAATAAATATAACAGCATCTGGTAACCGGTCCTATCCAAAGCAACCTTCACTTTACTTCATATGTCTGAAAGAACCCAACAAATGCAAACGCATAGAAATCCATAAAAAACTGTAATCAATGCAACTTTACAGGTGTGCAACCAGCCAAATATCATTGAATGGCTAATGCCAACGCTTTTTTACTATTTGATTTCTAGAATCTCTGGCTACAGTAGAATAGAATTGCAGCATGTCACTAATCCCATAAAGGTAAATTACAAGTGATTGTCACTGAAATCCTGTTGCCAACAAAATGTACACACGTCAAATGATTTTTGCCCGAGATGAGTACAAATATTATTAAATATTATTAATATTAATAATAAACAGGATTTATATAGCACCAATATATTACGTAGCGCTGTACATTAAATAGGGGTTGCAAATGACAGACTAATACAGACAGTGACACAGGGAGGAGGACCCTGGCCCTAAGAGTTACAATCTAATAGGGGGGAGTATCACACAATGAGCCTTATTTATTAAAGCTCTCTAAGGCTGGAGAGGATACACTTTCATCAGTGAAGTTGGGTGATCCAGCAAACCTGAAATGGATCTGGTTCGAGATTGAAACCATTTACTAACAAATAGCAAATGACTTTTAGGAATCCATTCCAGGTTTCCTGGATCACCCAGGTTCACTGATGAAAGTGTATCCTCTCCAGCCTTGGGGAGATTTAATAAATCAGTCCAAAAAAGAGGGGGATATGGATTGGTGGGTAGAGTAGAGAGGGATTAGGAGACAGTGAGACAGGAGGAGGTGATGACCCTGCTCCGAAGAGCTTACAATCTAAGAAGGGGAAGTATCACACAATAGGAGAGGGATATGGATCGGTGGGTAGAGTAGAGAGGGATTAGGAGACAGTGACAGAGGAGGAGGTGATGACCCTGCCCCGAAGAGCTTACAATCTAGGAGCGTTGTTCATCAATCCGCCACTGTGGATAGGGAACGACCTCTGCTCAATCCTATGGAGGAAAGCACAGCTGCCCCCTCCTTTTTACAGTGCTTGTTCATTCATCTGTCACTGGAAATAATCATGATGGATCATTTCCAGGGTCAAAGATCCCATGTGTATACAATACTTATACACATATGCTAAGTTACTGCTTTGTAAAATATTACCAAGCTCCCATATCCACAGCAAATAATTAGGATTTTATAAATCACAATTACCCCCACCCACCATTGTCCTTACAATGACAACGTTTGCAAAATAAACTATCATCATGGGTTAAATCTTTTTCTAGCGAGCGATTAAAATTTGGTGTGTAGCTGCGCCCTTCAGATCAGTTCGTGCAACCTCAGCTGACAGCAGCCATTCCATCCAATCAGCGTTCAGCGAGGTGGGGCCAGCGCTGTTTGGATTCAGCAGCTCAGCCAGATATTCTGAATGAAGGGTTTTTTCTCATCCAGGGAAGCTGGCAAGTCAAGCCTATGGGACTGAAGGGCATCGTTTAAAAGCAATTCACAATTTTTTTCCTGCTGTTCTCCCTCGCTCGCAGGCGGTTGCTGCTGCGCTTTCTGCTGGCAATTCAGAGCAGGATATAAAAGAAGGAAAAAAAAAAAAATAGAGAGGGAGAGACGTCTCTGTGTTTCAGGATGGATGAGGAATTTCTATAAATTCTGCATGAAGTGATCTTGAATGAACATCCGGAGTCTCAGTAAGTGGCTCATAGACAAAACCGTCGACACGACATTGCAAGGGGAATCTAGGATACTATTCCTGCTGGATTTTTACTTGCGCTTCCTTCGTTCTCCAAACCCATCGCTGTTTTACCTTTACGCCCCTCATTCGGACGCTCCCCTTGAATCCTCTCCGCCGCCGGTTGGGTTATTATGCCTCGGATCTGAAGCAGCATCTGAGATATGACATCGAAGGATTCTTCGAACGAGCTCGCCACTCCGGATTCCGACATCTACATCCGAACTTTTAAAGAACACATGCACCTGGAACTGGAGCTACCCAGATATTCTGGGAAGAGGACCACCACCTCGCCCAAAATCTCCCCCCGAAGCTCCCCAAGGAACTCCCCCTGTTTCTTCCGAAAGTTGCTGGTGAATAAGAGCATCCGCCAGCGACGGCGATTTACTGTGGCTCATACATGGTAAGCGAGGGGTCCAGGGGCCGATATAAGCAAACCCGGTGCAAAAGTGGAGCTGTTTTTCCATAGCCACTGATAGGATATTTAAAAAATGTTGGGTTTGCTGTGGACTATAGTTCAACTTTTGGTCCAGTTTTCTCTTTTATGTGCATTTCATTCCTTATAAATTAATGAATGAAGACACAACACTATTAGCAGGCTCAATTCACAAAGCTAACAAGCCAGGATAAGGATCTTTATTTTCAATACAATGTGTCCATTATATTCAGCCTGACACTTGGCTAAAATTAAAGATCTTTATCCTCCTGTAAAAGCTTTGCCAAATGCACATTCATATAGATTGCAAGGCAGCATGGCATTTCAGTTTACCAAGACGTTGCCTTTTTTTTATATCCCTGATAAATGTTCTAATTTAGGATTTCTCTTATGCAAATTGTGCCTAATATAATTGCAAATTGGACTAATTTACCAAAGCAGTGCAAAGGGCAGTGATGATGTACAATGACCAATAGGAACCAATAAGATTGCTCCTGGAAAAATAGCTTTCTCATTGTCCGCCGGCTGTACTTTTTGTTTTTATATAAGCTTGTTTATCTGTCATATATAACGACCACCTACCGAGCTTCATATTGGAGACATTTACATGGTAACATAACCAATACTGTTTTGTTCCAAGTGCAATTACCTGATTTATATCCTTTGCTGAGGTTCAGTAGACCGTCAATTATTTTAGATGACATTTAGGAATCTTTAAAACCTATAAAATGTGCATTTGATTTTAAAAGGTGCTGCAGCATGCTTTATTATTATTCTTTATTTCTTTATTGCTGGATAGATGACAATGGACAGGTTTAGCGGTTTGGGAGGAGTTTGGAGATCAATAAATGTCAATATGTTTGTCCTGCGATTATCTGTCTGAGCCAGACGCCTGCGACCGCAGTCAGTTATGCCTGCTCGATGCTGATAGCACCGCCGTTGATAAGCGAATGTTGGGCACGGTAGCTGCATGCACAACAAGGAAGAGTCTTTAGATAGGAAGCGTTCGTTTCAATGTTTTCATCCCTGGAGGCATCTTTTGACCTTACGTCAAGGTTAAAGTGGCACTCGCACCTGGCCGGGGGCAGACGATGTCTGGAGAAGCCTAGCCCAATCACATTGCTTGATACAGCCAATTTGGGATTTAACATGAGACTGGCAGGCGGTGGCAGAGGGCTGTGCAATGGGGGCTCTTTGGAGCATAAAATAAGCAAGACTTGCAGGATGCAGATAATTGGAGTCTGAAAATAACAATGCCGCTGTAGAGATTTAAGTCATCGCTGAGCCAAGCGTAGTGGGAAAAAAAGGTTTATTCAGTAAAGAAAGGAGCAACTGTGATGTGCCAAAACCTGATGGTAGCCAATCAGAAAGCATCTCATTATGGGGCTGGTTAGCTATGGAGGGTGGCGTGTTTATATTTCTTTTATAGGGCTAACGATCAAAGCTGTTCATTTCTTTATCTCTTATAATAGGCCAAGGATCAAAGGTGTTCTGTATAATTTATAAAAACCATGAGATTGTTCCACCTTTTGCCCCCTAATATTATACATTTACAGCTCATTTATTCTTTACTTCCTGTTTATTCTTCATTTATTCTTTACTACAGTCATTATGACCGTTGATTTATTTGGGAGCCTGTACAGGGGTTATAGAATTAGAGCAAAAAAAAAAATAGTCAATGCCAAAATGGTAGAAAGGACCTCATTTTTGCCATAAGGTGATTATTCATTTTGCTTAAAATACCAGTGAGCTGTCTTCTTAATACCTGTTATTGAAAGCCTGTTAATTACAAAGGTCAATAGCTCAAGATAGGATTTGCACAGAGCAGTGACTTCTCCTCTGTTTGTTTAGAGACCGTATGCTGGAAAGGGAACATCAGGAAAAGGATCACTCTAAATGGCACTCTGGGAATTCATTATCATATATTATTAACATTACCCAGTATTTATATAGCACCAACATATTACGCAGCGCTGTACAAAGTCCATAGTCATGTCACTAGCTGTCCCTCAAAAGGGCTCACAATCTAATGTCCCTACCATAGTCATATGTCATATAATACAGTTTAAGGTCAATTTTATAGTGAAGCCAATTCACCTATTTGCACGGTTTTGGAATGTGGGAGGAAACCGGAGTACCCGGAGAAAACCCACAAAAACACGGGGAGAACCTGCAAACTCCATGCAGATAGTGTCCTGGTTGAAAGAACGCTGCAAAGGCCAGAATGCTAAACAATGAGCCTTGTGCTGACATATAGTTAATGTTAATTTGTAAAATTTAGATTGTGTGCAATATATATATATACTCAAAAAGAGTAAAAAAACTGTCAAAGCAAAATTATCAATGAAATTAAATATGTCTTTTCATTATCCACACATTATATGGGTGTGTATTCAGAGTTCACACGATGAATAAAAAATAGTACAGAGAATTAGATCATCCCAATGATATACATATGTATCTGGAATATCTTGTGTTAAAGACGATTTCTATCATGAGCCCAGCTGAGAGTCGTAGGAGACATCACCCTGAAATTGCCTCGCCCTGAATCCTGCATGCCTCACTGCCCGCTAAGTGTATTTACATTGTATAAAACCTTGACAAGACAAATCCCTGTATATGGAGCGGAGACTGCACAGAACGATTGCCCTGGGTTATTGTTTACTGCATGAAGGATTCCTATCAGCTACATTTATAATGAGATGGCCTGAAATCTATAATATTAAGGATGAATAATTAGAGCATGATGCTCCAAATTTTAGGATTCATTTCACAAGCTTTTTTAGAATGAGTTGGCGCATCAAATCTCTGCTCTAATCTCCTTTTATTTTGGAAATTATTATTATTAATATTATTAAACAGTATTTATATAGCGCCAAACATTTTACGCAGCTCTGTACATTAAATAGGGGTTGCAAATAACAGACGGATACAGACAGTGACACAGGAGGAGGAGAGGACTTTGGCCAGAAGAGCTTACAATCTAGGAGGTGGGGGAAGTATCACACAATAGGAGGGGGATATGGAATGGTGGGAAGTAGTATGGGTTTAGGAGACAGAAAAAGACTGGTAGGTGAGTTTGCAGAATTGGGTTTTACTGGCTCTTTTAAATGAGCAAAAAATAGGAGCAAGCCGAATAGGACGAGGAAGACCATTTCAGAGAGTCGGGGCAGTTCTAGAGAAATCTTGGAGCCGTGCATGTGAGGAGGTTATGAGTGAGAAAGTCATTAGTAGGTCATTAGAGGAGCAGCTAGGAGAAAAGCTGGTCATGAGAATCGATTCAAGGTAGTTGAAGGTTTTTGGGCATACAATGGATATCCATGAGGAGTCAACCCTATATATCTATAGGTAGTGGAAACCCCACCCGCAAGCTCTTTTTTCCGTAATATCTGGCTTGGTTTATGTCCACCTGAGAATTGCGGGTGTGCCCATCCACTTTTTGGTATTTTCTGACTCCTCCCTTTACATTCACAGTGTAAAATAAACAAAACATCCAACTATTTGGGCTTCCCATCAGAAATGGTGGCAAACCCACATAGTGGCCACAGTAAGTATGCAGACCTGGAGACCTCACCTATAGAGTTCATTACAATCTACCTGGGGTTTGAATTTTCCAGGATCTATCAAACATCAATATCAGTTTTGAGTAACTTAGTTCCCAATATTTATATGATGATGATGATGAAGGTTGTCTTTTTGGGGATCCTGTATTGCTCCACAGGGGTTATAGATTCAGAGCAAAGCAAATGATGAAAATGGCTATGCTAAACAATACAAAGGACCTTAACTGTGCCATTGAGTTTTTTCACTTTGCTTAGTATACTAGTGAACTTTCCTTTTTACTACCTGTTTTAAAAAGCCTGGTATTAACAAAGTCCAATAGCTCCAACTATTTGGGGTACCTATATTGGGTTCCCACTAGAAATAGTAGCAAACCCACATAATGGCTACAGTAGGTATGCAGACATAGAAACTCAGAGACCTTGTGGGACAAACTACCTGGGCTTTGAATTTTCCAGCATCTATCAAACTTCACAATTATTTTTGGGTGACTTGGCCCTTTAATAATAGCTGACCTTATTTACAAAGCCTAAAAAAGGTAATGGAGTTTCCTAATGGCCAACCCATGGCAATGTACTATTACCATTCCATGATAATATGGAGCTAGTAAACTGGCAGAATGTATATGAAAGTGAGATTTCTGGAGGAGATATCTCTGGCCAGCCTCCAAGAGGTACAAGAAGATGGCATCACATGCAAACATGCTGCAATACTAAGGTAATCATTTCAGTTGCATTTTTGCAAAGTATTTCTCTTTAAGATCTTAACAGGGAACTTTAAATCTACCCTCCAGCCCTCCCTTTGGTAAACTTGCCCTTCAGCGCTACAAATGTGTGCAGTTTCCTCTTTTGTACCACTAGTTTATTCTAATTTGTGCAATATATTCTTATCACAACATTCATTAGAAGCTCCAGCAGGCCAGATAGAACCTGCTTCATTTTTGTTTGCTGCAGGATTTTAAACCCTTTTCCCCAGCTTTACTGTCTCCTGCCCATCCCTTTAATTTGTTAGATATCTATTATTTTATTCACAAAGACATGGAGTTATATGTGGGTGCTACCAGCTGTTCCTGTTATCAGGACAACATGTAAAGCCCCCTAAAGACCCCCTTCATCATCCACAACCTGCCTTCCATACATAGAGAGGCTCCAAGACCCATTGATTACATTACTAGGTCTAAAATAAAGTGTTTAATGAAAATTGGTTTTATTTTAGAGATTAATTTCCATGTTGATGAAAAGAGGGAGGAAGCAAATATAAAAAAGCCCTCACTTATCTCTGTAGCTGCAGGTTGTGAAGTAAATCATCCCTAAAGATCCCAACAGGTGCTGCTTATAAAATCCCCTGTACAATACATCAGACAATTGGTAGACTGACAAGTCCCTGAAATAAGAAGAGGGTAGGCACTTCTTGTGCTGCTTCTACCTATTGAAGTCTAAGCTCAAATCTTCCTCTCTAAGTCTAATATTAGTTAAGCTCAAATACTTACACTGCCTGCATTAAAAAAATTGAATTGCATTTATTTATTCCTTTTACATCTTCCTGAAGTGTAGCTCATGTCAACAGGTTTGCTGTTTGCTGCATTTGACATGCAACTGCAGGTCGACAAAATTCCATTGACTTTAATTGAGAAGTTTCTTTAGATGCAGCATGTCCTATTGAAGTGAATTTGAACTGCAAGCCAAAGCAGCCTTTTCTTGTTCAACGCATTTAAATAACAAATGAAGCCTATGAAAAGAATGCCCATCAACATGAGGAACATAATGGAAGCATCTCTTAGAAAAGGAGGTGGACAGAAATAGGCAAGGAAGAAGATGAACATGGCACCTCCCATACATTCCCGCTCCCCGTGTCTTCCCAATGACCTAACATCACTGTTTGCAGGAGCCTTGTTGTGCTTCTCGCTCTGTCGTTTATTGATTTTCCTTTTAATGTGCTGCATTTTGCTGACATTTTTGAGAGTGTCAGAATCGCCCTTGACCACTGTGTCTTCTGCGCTTTGCTTATAGTGGTTCTCCGGCAATTCTGATATTCATTTTTCCAGATTCCGTGACGCGTCAGAGCTGTACTTGGTTGCAGGGGATTGGACTGGATGGAATTATATTTAGGATTAAATTTAAAGTCTTGCTGGGCCATCAGGAAAAAGTCAGAGGGTAGCTAAAAAGACAGCTATATTGCATGTACTCATTGCCAGTGCTGCTCATAAGCTGCTACATGGCATAGCAGTGTTCCCCCCAGCCCCTTTAAGCCGGGCGCACCACCCAGCACTTTTCAGTAACAATCTGGCATCCGGTGCTTACTGATAAGTTGGGTCACAATACAGGGGCCACCACCCGCCTACATTTTCTTCCCACCCAGAGAACTAAACATTTTTAACGATCAATGACAAACAACAGATATGTTGACCATGAAATGCGTTGAGTGTTTGGGAAATGATTTGTTATACGCATGAGGATGTTATGGTGAAAATATTTTCTTACCAATAAAAAATTAATTTTAAAACCGTGTTCTCCCCAGCCCTTTTTAGCTGGGCTGTTTTTAGGTGGTTACTGAAGAGTTGGGTCACAATTCACCCGCTTAAAGATTCATCCCACCCAGCTTTAATACATTTCTGGGGGTATCAGTGCATAGATCCTGACAAGCTAATACGTAAACTGCTAAATGGCATCAAAACTTTGGCACCAAACCTTCAAAGGACATTCTGCCAATCCTTTATGTGTTTGTAAACCCTACAAAGTAGGCATCCAGTGGTTGACAACACTAACCAGAAGGTTCAGTTCCAATGGCTCCATTGTCTTCCCACCATGCACGCCTCCATATTCTTGCTGTAGTAGCCCTGTGCCAACACACAGACTTCCTATAGTCCACAAGAGTCAGTCTGTGCCAAACAAAGCCACATTTTGCAGCCCATCTGAGATCTTTGCAGCCCCTGCAGGTAGTTTTGCTGCCCCATTGCAGGACAGATACAAGCCTTCACTCCTGGCTCTTGGAGCTCCAAACCCCGGTACAATGGTCATTGGACCACTATAAAAAGGTATTGAAATTTGTTAAGGATCATAGGCTTTCAGGATCCAAAAAAAAGTTTGCATGCAATGTTGCACTGTTGAACTAATAAAATAGTTGTGATATTAGGTATTTTTATACGTGTAACTCTTACACCTTCCAATGTCGCATTAACACTCTCTGTAACCCTTACCCTGACCTTCCTGTTTCTCTCAAACCCTCCTTACCTCTGCTGACAACTCCCTGCACTGAAAAAGGTTTTCAAATCTAAAATATTGTCTGGACTTTCTGGTATTACCATAACTCCTGTCATCGCTGGCAGCCCTAAAAGTTCCCTGATTGGTTGTTCCTGTGGCCCAGGTTCTCCTAATAAACACCCATGCTCCAGAGTAATAAGCTGCAATTGCTTCCCATCCAAATGTCTGAAGACTGATAATTTTAGGCTCTGCTATTCAGAGAAAGGCATTCATGTTCCTATCAATATTTGTAATTGTGCCGTTTGACATTAATGACCCGATTTACAAAACAGTATGAAAATGTAGTTCTCTTTTAGCTGCCATGAGAATGAATGGGGCCGCCGTATAAATGACACCTTGCACCTGTTTTGTACATAAATTCTTTTGCTTTACATAATCACCATCGCTTGTATAAATGAAGCAGTCTAATACGAGATGCGCCCGCTAACGATGAGAAAAACATTTTCAGCAGAAAGCTGAAGCGCAAAGCCAAATACTACAACTGTTTAGGGACTACAGATCCCAGAATGCCTTGCAGACGTCTATGTGTACTGGAAGTTTTGTGTTAATAATAATTGTCCTTATTAAAGTTCCAAATAAATTTAAGAGAGCACATAACTAGATTTTGATCTCCAATATAAGACTTTATTGGAGAGGTTTCGCCTTTCTTCCTGGGCTAGTGACAAATGTTTAAATGTGATCATTGTAGTCTTTAAAACAAGGTCATAGGTCAAGCCAATTAATCTACTAGTATGTTTTTGGGGTGTTGGTTGGGGACCGTCACAGTCAGGGGTCTATATATGAACTCCATGCATAAAGAGTCCTTGTTGAGAGCTGAACCTGCGACCCTAAGGCAAGAGGGCTAGATCCTGAGCAATCACGGTGCCAATTTTTTTTTATTGTTCTTTTGTTACATTGATGGTGGTCCTATAAGGAGTTTTCACCAGATTGGTAAAATATTTGACACTACTTTTTCATTTTAGGTTGTTGCCCATTGGTATTTAGGTTGTTGCCCATTGGTAAAATGTTTCGTCCAATCAGAAGAAAGGGCACCTGTTGGTGGCTAGTGAAGCTTATTCTTTGCAGGAGTTTTTAGAATAAAGACCTTAGTGTAGTGTTAAATACAGGCCTCCCATGGAACTATTTGACCACCTGGCAACTAATAATATTCCAAGTAACATAGCCCAAGAGAAATATAATCAGAGAGGAGCACAGAAGAAGCTTTGCTGAATAACAAAGCCAATATGGGACATTTTACGATGCCAAATGTCAGCAGGAAATTTACTTGTTATAAGTAAGGTTTCCATTAGACCCCTTAGCTTTTTCATATGCTATGGTGGCTACCACAGATATATTTTTTCTGTTGATCCACATGCTTTCTATATAACATAACAGGTTCATAGATAAAGAATAATGGCTGAAAACAACAATACATTTTGCAAAAATAATGGATTGCCTTTAAAAAAGTGTGGCTGCACTGTCCTCTTTAAAACAGTTGCCTGTAATAATTCTGTTCCACCACAAGATGTCCTCAGTCTTCAGCCAGCATCATTCAACCCAGCCCATGCTGTCATATACACGCCCACAGGGAGCCAGGGCTCACTTTATTACTGCAATTGATGGCACTGAGCTGTCCCTACAGGAGCGGCATTCAGGGCAGTAGTAAAGAATGCTTGCCTCCATAAAAGTAGGACAAGTGATGGCTTATAGCTGGCCAGAAAACCTTCAGTAAAGGGTGTGTATTGTAATATTCTGTCATGCTTTTCAAAAGTTTGGGTATCTCCAAAGCTTCAGTGGAAAAATCCATGGATAGTTAATGGAAGGTATCGCCAATTTCATTTTCCAACACTGCAGGCAGCTATACACAGCCAGGAATCTAGTATTTTTAGAAGGTCAATAATGGCAGCTCCTGTAGTACAGGCTTCCTTTAATAACACCCCATCACACCCGGTGACACCTGCCAATCAATAAATGCCAGCACTGGGCTGATTACACCATTGTCTAGCGGCACTTATTCCTTTGTGTTCTCATGGAAACAAGGCATGGCACGGCTCAATTCCTCGGTGTGACGATATTTATCTCAGCGCTGCTCATATGCACACGCTTGTTCCTCCTCTCCAGGTTTCCCAAATACATACAGGGGAATCTCACTTTGAATATAGCAAAAACAAGAAACAAGCAAAGCCCTTTATTCATTTTTCATACTCACTTCCCATGAAGAAAACCAGATTGCTACAAAAAAATTCCCCAGGGCAGATTTTGTACCTTACTTTTTTCTCTAATACAAAAAAGGTTGTTTTTGATTTTCTGTTTGGAAAGTCACGAGCGAAGAACTCTGATATTTGTGTTTATTTCTTGCTTAATGAAGGAAAGCTGCCAAAATGACAGATTTGATACAGGGAAAGCATCTTGCAATCTGCTTTCTGTGTGTGTTCTGGTAACAAACAGGCAGATTTTGTATTTAGCAGGAGCCAGGCGGTGATTTCTGCGCTGAGTTGGGAAGTGCACAGACGGACCTGTGGTGAACGACGTGCTGAACAACCATCCAGATTCACAGCGGGGTAACACCATCCCAAAACTGCAGGGAAAAGAGTCTCCATTATAATTTATGAAGCTTTTCACATTGCGTTACGGTGCAACATTGTGCATTTTTAAAAAATGAAGCTCTCCAACAACACATGTTATTATATTGTTAATGGTAATGTAAATAAATTTGCAAAATACACAATATGCATTTAAATGAACAACCTTTGAGTTGCACATTTAGAATGACATATAGGATACTGGGGAGGTGAGAATGCCATACTTAAATATTTAACTGGAATGTGAAAACATGCATTTTCAGATGCATCGGTGAATGTGGGCCCTTAAGCATTGGGCATTGCTGGGTGCGGGGGATTTGCAATGTTTAGAAGCATATGTATAGCCAAAAAATTTTTCTATGGATCAGAGAAGGATTAAATCGGCACACCAGCCTTCCCTTCAGTCCTGCACATTTGTACCGGCTCCTCTCTTGTACAGAAATTTGCTTATTCTGATTTCGGCTTCTTACAACGTGCTTTAGACTTTGCAGCGAGTCCAAAAGAGCAGCCTCATTTCCTGGCTGCAGGACATTCATTGTCATCTGGTCCTTTCCTCCTCAGTCTGACTGTCCCTGGCCCAACCATGTTCATTCATTACATTTCCATTATTTAAATCATGGGGACTCAGCATCCCGTGTGGACAATACCACCCATACCACCCATACCGCCCATTCCACCAGCCATAATTTTGCTGTTGATGTCACATTAGGTAAATGAAATTAAACGGGAAAGGAGAACCGGGGAAAGCAACATAATGGGAGGTTAAGTTTAAGATTTAAACTCTCACATGATATCCATGTGGGTTGATACCCCCCTACCATTCCTTGTCCAGGACATGCAACAGGATATTTCTAACTAAGTGAGAAGAATTTCCCTTGCAGACAGCGGTCACCAGTGCAAGATTTTACCCCTACCCCTTGTTTGCACTATGGATATATTTTTCAGCTTAAAAAGTTCTGACATTTGGAGGTTCTGATATTTCCCCTTTGGAGAAATTGTTCTCAGCAACGATGCATTAACATTCGTGACGCAGATGTTTTCCCAAAGGACGTTAAATGTTTCCAAGATAGCATGCCCTTGCATTTAGCAGCAATTCCCCAGCCACCGCTCCAGTGGAAGACATCAATGTATGTGTCACTACACGTTTGTGAGCCGTCGTTGAGCCGCTGGCCCTGGCTGGCTCGCCAAAATACATGTGTGAAATGCAGGGCAAATATTTGCATAGCTTCCTTGCTGCAGCTGCGCTTGGGTTGAGGATTGAAGATGGGGAACTTGGTGGAATCTATCAACAACCTAATCGTAGCTTGCGTGCAGAAGATATTGCTTTTGCTAGCAGGGGGTAATTTTATGTGAAATTAAAGAAAATCTCTATTTGCTATGATTAGATGGAAATTTGTTTTTTTTTTTTTTGGTTTTTTTTTTAAATTGTTGCTGTGGCTCCTGTCCCAGCAATAAATTATATCCCAGCAGGTAATCATCATCCTGTGAATAGGAGTGAGAAAAGATTCTGTAGGTTGGAGCTGCACATTAAGCTGATTTGGTAAACAAGTCACAGGCAGTGATGGTGGGTGCAGCCATATGCAGAATGATGCAAATCCCCCCACAGTTGACCTGATAGAAAAATACCCCCCTAGCCGCTCTCTTTGCTCCTCCAATGACCTACTAATGACTTCCTCACTCATAACCTCATCATACGCACGGCTACTAGACTTTTCTAGTGCTGCCCCGACTCTCTGGAATGGTCTTCTTTGTCCTATTCCTCTTGCTCCTACTTTCTGCTCATTTAAAAGAGCACCCAAAACCCAACGCTTCAACCTCACCTACCTGTCTTCTTCTGTCTCCTAAACCCTCACTACTTCCCACCATTCCATATCTGCCCTCCTATTGTGTGACACTTCCCCCACCTATTAGATTGTAAGCTCTTCAGGGCAGGGTCCACTCCTCCTGTGTCACTACCTGTATCTGTCTGCCACTTGCAACTCTTATGTACAGCACTGCGTAATTTCTTTGCGCTATATAAATCCTGTTTATTAATAAATATAATATTAATAAAATGCAGTGGTTATGGCAAACAAAACAGACCCGCTATGAATATTTTCATGCAATAGTACAATTTCAAATCTTTCATTCTTTCTTTGGTTTCTGTGGGACAGGACATGGTGATGGTGATTTCACCCAATAGAGTTTCCCCGGACTACTTTCCAATCGCGGGATCATAAAGGATTGTTTTTTGCCCTGTTGGAGCAAATTGAGCTAAGTCTTTTTTACCTTCTACTGGGTCAACTATATCCATAGAGTTTGGTCTGCCAAACTCAATGGAGAATAAAATGGCTTTATGTATACTTTAACTTAAAACTAAAAAAAAAAATATTAGCTAAATGTAATAATTTACCAGTCTCTATACTCTACAATACCAGGGAATGTCCCTTCTGCAATAAAATAAACTTACCTGCCTGATTGCAATTTTTTACCTACACTCACCTGTCCTCGCTTCGTTGCAGGAGACACAATCTTCACTTCACTTCTGGCTTTTCTGATCTTTAGCCATTCTGATTGGCCAGACTGAGTTGATGTAACTCCCATGCATGCGGAAGTTCATTTAATCTTGGGAAATGCTTTAATAGAAAGATTGTACACAGGGAAGTAAGAATGTTTTATTGCAGAATGGATATCTCTGTTTGCAAGAAAAAGCCTGCCAGCTTGCACTTCCGCAGTTCCGTTTTAATGAAATAAAACTTTATTTATGCCACCAATTTCCTAGCCTGGTGATTTCTGTTCCACGATTAAAAATTCAGGTCTAAGAAATATTTCTTGTATTGTTCCTTGCTAATTGGGACATTTTCTTTGCGTTATAGTAAAATCAAAGAACATCAGCAAAAAGGTGATAACACACTATAATGGATCACAAAATTCCTCAAGGGGGCTTCATCATTTGCCATGCAAATTGTTAATTTCAGCGACGATTCCAATGGAAGACCCTTCATATTCTGCTTGCTCCTCGCCGCATGCAAATTAGGTTCTAACCTAAAATGTTAATTTGCATACGTCAAAATCCACCCACCGCACACAGAAAAAACTTAATAAGCACGCTGAAAAACGAGGGTGAATTAGGTCGATTCCAAGAAAGGAAATGTTCCCTGATCCTACATAAAAATCGCCCCCTGAAACTAAAAAAAGAAACTGCAATGGCAACCATACTGACAAGTTCCCTTCAAGTGCTAATGAAATAATTAAAAGGATATAATATTCACATGAACATACACAGGCACATAGGATTTCAAATAAATCTCCAAGATGACCTTTGTCCAAATTTTAATGAATGTGGTTTCTGAGAATACCGCAAACCCAAAAATATTGGCTTCAAAGGTAATGAGATTAATGATTCAGTCGTGGAAGATTGATAATTTGCCATATGGGTTATTTTTAAGAAAGTTGTTCATCTCATATATCAATTGATATTTATATAAATGACTTTATAGAAAAGATTATACATGACTATAGGAATATTTGAGAGTTTGTTGGGAATGGGTACCAAGAAAAATAAAACTCTTGAAGCTCTGCTACTTATTAAAAAAGGCAGGAGAAGGCTTTGTATTAGAGGACAAAACATTGGTCACCAATATTTCCTGTGATCTCCTATCAGCAGGTCCTTTCGTATTCCTGACTCACAATAGACTGTGTGAAGGCCGCCATCTTGGTTGAGGCAGCAATTTCCTTCCTTGAGTCATTGGGTCGGATTTATTAAAGCTCTCCAAGACTGGAGAAGGTAGACTAATATGGGAGAAGCTGGGTGATCCAGCAAACCTGGAATGGCTCTGGTCCAGAATTAAAAACATTTGCCAATCAATAGCAAACAATTTTAAGAAATCCATTCCAGGTTTGTTGGTTCATTCTGGTTCTACCATGATAGTCTATCTTCTCCAGTCTTAGTGAGCTTTAATAAATTAGGCCTCCAATCTATAACAAAAGGAACAGTGAGCAGCACAACTGCCAAATCTTATTCCAGATCTGCTAGGACAGAGGCAACAGTGCCTTAAGCTACGTACACACGTCAGATTTTTATCGCCCGATAATCGGCATCGGCCAATTATCGGGCGAAAATCTGCCGTGTGTACAGTCGGTGTCGTCCATCGTCCGGACGACCGACCTGCCGGATCCACGGACGATGGACGACAGCCGATCCTAATGAAAGGGAAGGGGAGAGCGCGCAGCAGGGTGCCGCTCCGTCGCTCTCCCCCTCCCCTCTCCATAGAGCATGAACGGTGCTGTATGTACAGCACCGTTCATGCATCGTGCACTCCCTTGTCGTTGGAAAGGATCGTGAAAGATCCTTTCCAATGACAAAAATTGGCAGTGTGTACGCAGCTTTAGATCCGGGACTACAGATATACAGCTATGACTCCTTAGATACAGGAATGCCTAGGCACCCTCACATACCAAGAAGTGCACTGCTATGTTTTCAATACAAGATTTTTCGAGATACTGCTTAAGGACAATTTATATTTCTAGATGTTCCCTATAATATGGCTAATCTTTACTTTTAGAGTTCTGATGCCCTTCAAAGATCACTTGATAAAAATGATGGCCAACCTGAAGTTTTAAATGCCAACTTAATCAGTAAAATGTCAAATAAGCATTAACCTATTCATGTTTTTCAGTCTTTCTAAAAACTGCAGATTGCAATACAAAAGCTGGTGCAAAGAATTGTGTTCAAGCATATCTTGCTATCAGTGGACAACTCCCTCCCAGTGGTTTTCATGCATGGTCAACCTACGACATGGCGCACTACAAGTGGCCCTTCCAACACCCATTGCCCCGACATGGACAAGATCTGTATGTCCATCAAAAGCAATGATTTACCACTGATGCTTTAGTTAGTGCATCATGATAAAAGAAAGTGGATGAGATCACCAAGATGGAAAAAAGGTGAAAACAGTTCATGAAGAAAAAAAACACGGAGGTTGTTTGGTATGTAATGCTTATGCAAAGTAAAAAGCATCTCAATAAAGTGGAACTTTCATTAAGATCAAAAAAATCACACTTACCGGTACTTCTGTAGATCCTCCACAGTTGCCCTCGATTGGGCCGAGTGTCATCCCGATTCTTCCTTCATCCTGGTGCAGAGGAAGCACTGGGCGCTGCCATCTTTTTCAGTCTTCTTCCTTTTTTTTCTTCTTCTGCCTATTTCTCCCAATCTCACCCAATCTCTTGCTGTGCATGCGTGCTTGCTCAGTAGTTGGCACTCTGGCCTTTGCAGCGCTGGGTCCCAGGTTCGAATCTTGGGTAGCACTCTATCTAGTTTGCAGGTTGTTCCCGTGTTTGTGTGGGATTCATCCCGGTACTCCGGTTTCCTCCCACTTTCCAAAAACATGCAGTTAGGTTAATTGGCTTCCCCCCAACATTGACTCTGAACTGTATTAATGACATATGACTATGGTAGGACATTAGATTGTGGGCTCCTTTGAGAGACAGCTAGTGACATGACTATGCACTTTGTACAGCGCTGCATAATATGGTGCTATATAAATACTGTGTTATAATAATAATAAAACCCTACTGTAAATAAAAAAAATAATGCGATTTAACTGCGCATGTATGACATCTGCATAATACTTCTATTGAGGGAAAAGCATGCGCAGAAGGAACAGCCAGAAGCCTCCCCGAATACGTGACGTGGATATCCCAGCAGACTCTGCGCTCCCATTCTGTCTTTACTGCCGTGGCGGTAAAGACAGAAGGGGGGGGCAAACCCTTTTTTTTTTTTTTGATTGGGGTGGGGGGAAGCGGCTTTAAGGAAAAGCATCTCACATATTTATTATGTGCAATGAGACTACTCACATTAATCACCCTTAGGTGTACCATGGATTGCCAACTGGTATTGAACTTTTTTTTTTCTAGCACAAAAAATCGCTACTGTTAGTAGAGAGATCTTTTCATCTATGATTACTTCCCCAAATACATATGGCCATCTCCAATATCTAAAACCAAAAAACGACCAATGTGGAATCTGACAAAGCATAAAGCAGGTGCTGCATATGGAATGAACATCTATAATTACAAATCTTCATCCACATAATATTATAAACCAAAAACCTTTCACATTATTTATAACAAGCTGATAATGTTTTATATATGTATATGTTTCTCAATATATCTAAAGAACCTTTATAGGTTTCTGGTCCCCCAGAGTGGCACCTGGTTTCTTCAAAGCAGGATATTAAGCCTCTATTTGCTTTGATTATTAGGGAAAACATGTAAAAATACCCAGGAAAAAAAACTGCATGTTCCTAGCAACCACCAACAATGATGTAAGATGGAAAAGGAAGCGCTATGGTAAAGTGTTTTATTAATTCTGAAAGGAAAAATCCATGTCTTCCCCCGCTGTGCCATTAATAGCCAACTTGTATCTTGCAGAAAAGATTATTATGGCAAATGTACATTAGGAAAGGTCAGACAGACCTCCGAGCAGAACAAAACACGTTGCAATCTTGCTGCTTTGTTTTATTCATTTGATTAGAAAAAACAGATTTAAGAATTACCATTTGTATCAGGTGTTTTGTTTGATAGCAAAACAGTAAAAAGGGGGTGAAACTATTTTAAATTCAAGAAAAAGTAATAAAAAAAAAAAAAAACAGCCATAGTGAAAAGCAGGCAATATAAAGCCCAATTTAGATTTGAGGTTCACAGCAGTGTTGCACCACAGGCCCATCTGCTCCCATGAAACCAAATGGGAATGGTTGGGAACCACTTTGTGCACATGGTTGCATTGTGGTTGGGTTGCGATGGGGTTCCCGGAAGCAACACTTCTGATGGTGTGGTTGCTTTTCTTTCTCTGGAGGAAGAACCAAATGAAGATTGGAAATGCTAGGCCAACAGGTGCAAATGTGTTAACCTGCAATGCGGTTTGCCTTTTCTGTATGCACCTTCCTAATCGGTTGGGATGCATGGGGGGGCTGTCATAGTTACATCTTGAATCTTTCGCCGTTTTTCATTCTATAACCCACAGTATCCTCTGCATTGAAGCTAAGATGTGACTACCTCCACTTCATCCTGGATGTTCATTGCATGCTGCAGTAAGTTGCTGATAGTCCTGCCACAATAAGAGGTTTATTTGTGCCCAGCGGGGGCACAGCAGTAAAAACTTACCCAATAGGAACACAGACAACCATAGAAGCCTGTCTAATAGCAACACAGGGAGTAGTAAAAACCAGCAGGTAGTAGGAATGGGGATAAAAAAAAACAACCCTGACTTGATAAAAAAAAACCTGAGACACAACAGTAAAATCAAGCCCGATGGGCAAATGGACACAGGGATTGCAGCAAACACCAGTCCAATAGTGACATGTAGTGAAATAAAAAACCTGTCCAATGGGGACGTTAATAGAAATAAAAACTTGCTCAATGGGGACACAGCAAAAAAAAAAACCATAGCCAGTGAGGACCCACATAGAAACCTGCCCAGTGGGAACATGGTTAGCTTTAAACCATTGGCCATTGGGAGGCCTAAAGTACTATAGAAAGCTGTCCAATGAGTGCACAGCAAAAAATAAAAATAAACTAAACAACACAGTGTAAAAAAACTTGCCCAATGGGAGACACAGACAAAACTAAAAGCCCGTGTTAAATTCATCCCACAACAGATCCCTAAACTCCTTTATGAAGCCAACAGTAGCCCCAGAGAAATTCGTAAGAGAAAAGCAAGCCGCCAACCAGTAGCCGCAATAGTTTACCGAGGCCATTATTATAACAAAACGGAAACCAGAGTGAGCAGAGCCCTCCTATGTCCTTGATCCCTGCTGCTTTCAGTTACACCTCTAATACTGAATGGTCATGTTATATTTCACGTAAAACCTTTAGAAAAAAAGTTATAAAAATTCAGCAGAGAACATGAAAGCTCTGCCAGTACAGAACAACTTTAATAATGAGAAGAAAATGACACATTCAGAACGCAGGGGCTCCCAGTTGGCAGCCATTATCTGACATTCAATTTTTAAATGCACCCTGTGAATTTCCATTAATGATTTTTCCATTCCACGGCCTTTATATGGCTGCGGCTTTCTTCCGGGTCTTCTAAGAGCTCTTTGGGTGCAGCTCAGTGCCGTCTGCCCATTCTCTGCTTCCAAAATACGAGCGTCAATACTGAGGAACAAATCTCAGAGGCGACTATTAAATCGCAATTATATTTAAGGCGAAGGCGTCTTCTGCACTGATTCACAATTTTGTTTCCTTTTGCTGGTAATGTACGTTTAACTGCGCTTACGGGTGCAGTGGGAATTTGCCTAATTAGTTTACATGAGAAAAGGATATTTTGCAATTTTCCGCTTTTAGAGTTTACAGACTTTGGGTCTGGTGATATTTTCAATGCACAAGGAAAAAAAAGATGATGGAGAAATCATAATCTAGGCTTTGGATATATGGACATTTGTCTGCCGGTTGCCATACTTGTCATATGGTAATGTTTCCATATGGAGAGTGTACACAGAAGACATTTGTGGAAACCCCTGGGTGTTCTCCACCATCTAGATCTTCATAAGATTCTTGCAACATTAACCAGGTCAAATTAAAATCAGGTTTGCACTGTGGTACATACAATGGCTTAAAAATGGACTCCATAGAGAGTTTCACATAGAGTGATATCTGCAGGACCACATGCTCTGCAGGCTTTTCTCACCCTATGTTATACAGAGATACTATATGGCCAAAGGTTTTATGGACACCTGGCCATTACATCCGTCGGAGGTCCTACGGACATTCCATTTGGGACATCCCATTCCAAAACCATGGCTATTATAATGAAACCATGGTATTAATGGAATTAAATGTTCCCCTTTGTGACTATAAGAGCCTCCACTTTTATGAGAAGGGTTTTCCAGTGACTTCAAGAATTTGTGCCCATTCAGCCTAAAAACATTTAATACCAGTCAATATTCGAGGAAACGATCTGGCTCAAATCAGTTCCAATTCATCCCAAAGGTTTGCAGTAGGGTTGAGGTCCAGACTCTGTACGGCACAATCAGTTCCTCATTACTGAACTCATCACACCATGGCTCTGATTTATTAAAGCTCTCCAAGGCTGGAGAGGATACACTTTTATACGTGAAGCTGGGTGATCAAGCAAACCTGGAATGGATTTCTTAAAGATCATTTGCTATTTGTTAGCAAATGTTTTAAATCCTGGACCAGATCCATTCCAGGTTTGCTGGAATCACCCAGCTTCACTGACGAAAGTGTATCCTCTCCAGTCTTGGAGAGCTTTAATAAATCAGGCTCATGTCTTTATGGAGATGGCTGGAAGAACAAATTTGTCTGCAATGTCTTTGTATGGTGTAATGGTAACTGTACCCATTACTAGAAATGCCTAAACCCAATCATGTGGAGGTGGGTCCACATAGATTTGCCATGTGGTGCGTACAATGCAGTAGGGTTAATTGGGACATAACATTATGGCTTTATAGACATTTTCATGTATGGGTGTCAGAAGGTGAAAGAAAGTCTTCCTATTGGCATCATAGATATAGAAATTCATGAAAAATGCCCAAAATGGAGTCACAAGAACAAGAAGTGTTGGGAAATCTTCCTAGTGGAGTTGGCTACTATCATAATGAAGTCAAAGGGACAAGTAATGGAAAAAGGATATTTTATTGGGTGCACAGATTTTAATTCTTTTGCACTCCATCTTATTTTTTCTTTTTTTTACTTTTTTAATTCCTCCAGGCAGTTAATGTTTACTTACCAATCATCATTACTCATACTTTTATTTCCATCTTTCCTGCTTAAGGAAGTGAAGGAATTCACAAAAGAATAAACTTTTGTCACTCTGACTCAAATATTATTTTAAGGCCAGTAAAATATGCAGCGGAGGTGCACCGGCTGTCCTCAGGAGCAATGTTCAGGAGACAGGATTTGTTCCAATGACTCCGGTGCTTCTGCTTTGTGTCTGTCTAGATTAATGACCATGTCAGGGCACTCTGTGGCTGATCTGGAAAGTTAGGAAGAACTCTTAAAAGTTTGTAATGCTGAAAGTTGGGAAAGTTGATGGGTTTAGAAGACGGTCAAATTGTCTGCTGCCATAGCAATCGATAGCATGATTGTTTTATTTTTTTAGGGCATAGAGAGAGGTATAGAAAGGCTGTCAGATCTGCTATTATCTTAAAAAAAGAGACTATTGTCATTATAGACAGATCTGATATACACTGAGAAAACCTGTCGTGTACAGATATGGCTGTTCTTATGTGTGTGTATTCCACTAACCCGATTCTCTATTCTACAATCTATTATGAATGCTGCAGCCAGACTCATCCATCCTTCCCACCGCTCCTCTGCTGCATCTCTTTGTAGTTCTCTCCATTGGCTTCCATTTCACCTCAGAATCAAATTCAAGCTCCTGTGCTTTGCTTTCAAATCCCCCACAGCTCTTGTCCCACTTACCTTTCTGACCTGATAGAAAAATACCCCCCTAGCCACTCTCTTCTCTCTTCCAATGACCTACTAATGACTTCCTCACTCATAACCTCATCACACGCACGGCTCCAAGACTTTTTTAGAGCTGCTCCGACTTTCTGGAATGGTCTTCCTCGTCCTATTCAGTGTTCCTACTTGCTGATTTATAAGAGAACTCAAAACCCATCTTTTCAAACTTGCCTACCCGTCTTCTTCTTCGTCTCCTAAACCTTCACCACTCACCCACCATTCCATATCCCCCTCCTATTGTGTGATTCTTCCCCCACTCCTAGATTGTAAGCTCTTCTGTGCAGGTTCCTTTCCTCCTCCTGTCTCACTGTTTGTATACGTTTGTCATTTGAAACCCCTATTGATTGTACAGCACTGCTTAATATGTTGGCACTATATAAATACAGTTTATTTATATTATTACTATTATTATTATTACTATTTATATTATTATTATTATTACTATTATTATTATTATTATTAATAATAATAATAATAATAATAATAATAATTTTACAAACTATAGAGGAAGCCAGTGAGATTGCAACTTTGCTAAGATTTGGCAACCCCCTGTTAATTCCCAGTAGACCATATGGAACATTTATATAACACTTACAGCCCTTCTAGTTTTACCAGTATACACTTACTTTAATAGTACCAAGACCTGATTAGGTCTTTTCAACCCTCAAAATGTGTTGGCTTTCTAAAGAAAAAAAATCTGGACATAATCCCAGCCCAAAATCTTTCCCCCAGTGCAAAAATCACTTTTTATGTTTACCTTGGTGACCATTGTTACCGGAACTAAAAGCAAGGGAACAAGTTTTGAATTGTCAGTGGAACAGGAATAGAGGGGTGATTTCCCAATGGGGACACTTCTTGTAGAAAATTCCTAATGGAACACAGAGGAGAAAACACTTGATAGAAGTTTTAAACTTCCCCATGTCTATCTGAAGGGATAATTCTGTCTTTCTTCAAATATTCTATTTCTGGAGAAAACCTCATCACATGCACAGCTCCAAGACTTTTCTAGAACTGCTCCGACTCTCAGGAATGGTCCCCCTCGTTTAATACAGCTTGCTCCAATTTTCTGCTCCTTTAAAAGAGCCCTCAAAACACAAATCTTCACCCTCACTTACCCGTCTTCTTCTGTCTCCTAAACCCTCACTACTTCCCTCCATTCCATATCCCCCTCCTATTGTTTGATACTTTCCCCACCTCCTAGATTGTAAGCTCTTCGGTTCAGGGTCTTCTCCTCCTCCTGTGTCACTGTCTGTATCTGTCTGTCAATTGCAACCCCTAATAATGTACAGCGCTGCATAATATGTTGGTGCTACATAAATAATGTTTAAAAATAATAAGATCTTTGGGTGTATAGACTTGATAAACCGTTTGGTCGTTTTGTACCGTCATTCCTATGTTTCTAAGTCTAGGTGGTCTTCACTGGCAGGATCAATAGGTTTTGGTGGGACTTTTCAGGGTAACTAACAGAAAACTGTAAGTGGAGATGTACTTCTCTTAAGTGCTGCAGAACATATTTTCTTTAATGGGAGGCCATAGATTTACTTTAATTATACCCCAGAATCGTCACAAAATGTAAATGACGAACGCTATGTTCTGGATAATTGTGGTGCCGCTGCCAGAAGATTTTAAAGTAAATTATAAGATACTTTAATAAAGCTGAGCAGATGCTGCAACCTTCAAAAAAGGACAAAAATAGGAGGACAGTTTCTATATCGAATGGGAGAATGAGTGCAGTGTAGAGGACGGGATTGGTGCTTCTTTAAAGCAGACTGATCATCAATATATATTTTATGATAAACTAGTTGATAACCCGGCGTTGCCCAGGTATTTATTTTTTGCAATCTTATATTATACAGGAAAAGGAATCAGATAAAGATATAGTGATTTTCTTTTCTACGGTGTTGTTTCATTTTTTTGCCTTTGCACTCGGCCAATTGCCTTACGTTTTCTCGAAGGCATTATTACAGGCCAGAAATTTGTAAAAGTGTCCAAAAAAAGTATGTAAAAATATAAGCAAAAGGCACACTGTCACTGAGCAATACATACACATGTACATACATACATGCAAATATAGCTCTGACATATACCACAACGCTGTACAAAGATCAGCGGTGCACTCACATGAGTTTCAGTCATATGTCTAGCAAGTTTGGTGATGCGTTTCCTAGTGATGGTGGAACATAGCAAGTTTGGTTGAAATGTCCCCATGCGTTTCATCCAAATATAGCTCTGACATATAGCACAGCGCTGTACAAAGATGACAGGTGCACTCACATGAGTCTCAGTCATATGTATAGCAAGTTTGATTGAAATGTGTCGATGGGTTTCCTATTGATGTGGAACATAACAAGTTTGGTTGAAATGACTCCATGTGTTTCCTAGTGATGACATACATACACACATACATACATACATGCATCAAAATATAGCTCTGACATATAGCACAGCGCTGTACAAAGATGATTGGTGCACTCACATGAGTCTCAGTCATATGTCTAGCAATTTGGTTGAAATGTGTCAATGGGTTTCCTAGTGATGGTGGAACATAGCAAGTTTGGTTGAAATGTGTTGATGGGTTTCCTAGTGATGGTGGAACATAACAAGTTTGGTTGAAATGTGTTGATGTGTTTCCTAGTGATGGTGGAACATAGCAAGTTTGGTTGAAATGTCTCCATGCGTTTCATCCAAATATAGCTCTGACATATAGCACAGC
The DNA here is from genome assembly GCF_032062135.1 of Pyxicephalus adspersus. Taxonomy (NCBI): domain Eukaryota; kingdom Metazoa; phylum Chordata; class Amphibia; order Anura; family Pyxicephalidae; genus Pyxicephalus; species Pyxicephalus adspersus. Next base: position 7,818,034 of record NC_092865.1, read on the forward strand.
GCTGTACAAAGATGACAGGTGCACTCACATGAGTCTCAGTCATATGTATAGCACATGCGTTTCATCCAAATATAGCTCTGACATATAGCACAGCGCTGTACAAAGATGACAGGTGCACTCACATGAGTCTCAGTCATATGTATAGCAATTTGGTTGAAATGTGTCAATGGGTTTCCTAGTGATGGTGGAACATAGCAAGTTTGGTTGAAATGCGTTGATGGGTTTCCTAGTGATGGTGGAACATAACAAGTTTGGTTGAAATGACTCCATGTGTTTCCTAGTGATGACATACACACATACATACATGCATCAAAATATAGCTCTGACATATAGCACAGCGCTGTACAAAGATGATTGGTGCACTCACATGGGCCTCAGTCATATGTATAGAAATGTGTCGATGGGTTTCCTAGTGTTGGTGGAACATAACAAGGTTGGTTGAAATGTCTCCATGCGTTTCATCCAAATATAGCTCTGACATATAGCACAGCGCTGTACAAAGATGATTGGTGCACTCACATGCAGGTATCAGGCTGCTGCTTTTTTATCCCCCCACTGCTTATTCCTGCAAATAGACCTACGAGACTGATACCCTTCAGGGTTAACCCTTAGTTAAAGGCTGCTGCATTTTCCAACCTGGAACACCCTGGATTACCCGTAATACTCACAAAGAGAAAATAAGACACTTTCCCATCTGATTCACTACACAACCACCAAGAGATTTGATCTATCATATCCAGATTCAAACAGTCTGACCCGGACAAGTGACTCAACCCATATTCAAAAGTTCTAAGGAAGAGACCCTTCTCATCTATTTATTACATTGGTCGACGGATGCAGGGACCAACCTTCACCGCACCCATGAAATATTTGTAAATTGTGCTAAAATCCCTAACAAGAGTATAAATTACTACTTCAAACCCTGGCTATATCATCATCAGCAACTACATATATACACCCTCCCTGTGGGGCATGTTCCTAACTTCGGACCGATAAGCACGCACCACTATCTATCCCTGTGGAAGCCCTTCGTGGCGAAACGCGTCGGATCACTGCATGCCACAGCACAGCCTTTTGAACAGTTTTATGGTTGTATGTAATAATTTATGACAAAATCCATACAGTATAGTATGTATAACTACTCTGCGCTGTGAAATAGTAACAGGACAGAGACGAAAAGAATATATGTTTATGTGTATTTGATGACTTATGTACTGAATAATCAATCAATACAATTCACTTTTTGCATGAAAAACCTATGAGCCTCAAACCTCTTTCTTTCCTCCCTATTAATTTATACCACGGCAGTAAAAACAGAAGGGTAAGGATCTCGCCTTCAAATGTAGAATAGGTTAAAATAAATTCACTTATATCAAAGGGTTATTAACCCTTTGATATAAAATTAAAAATGTAATGATAGGTTCGCTTTAAGCCATTCCAATGGAGGCCAATGATATCCATATATTCCTTGAATCCTAGATCTTCAGGAACATCATTACCTGTTTAGGGGTTCAAAAAATTGAAAAGCAGGATGTCTGTTTTGAAGGGTAGAAGATTTAATTGTTCTATGCTGCAGTTTGGTTACATTGACAGGTCTAGCATCGACAATGAAAGAAGAAGCAGCAAACTGATGAGTTAATCTGTGCAATCTCCTCCTATCCAAATGTCTTTTGTTAGTACGTGAATGTTGCAGAATAACTGCTCAGCTCCTTGTGCTAATTCTTCTTCCCCCAATTTGAGCTCTGCAACCAGAGGCTGATATTAGGTTAAATTTAGATACACTGCTTGCATTAAAAAAGTAATGGTGTACTAATGAATAGCAAACTGCATACATTTTTTTACCTGCCTGGGGTTCAGCTTTAAGTAACCACAGAGTCAGCCCAGCCACAAAAGTTACTGCCCATCAATTAGGGAGAAGAAAACCTAATATATCCTATTATATTAACCTATTATATCAACCCCCAAATTCTAGCTCAAGGACCAAATCTAATATTATTATTAGTAAACAGGATTTATATAGCACCAACATATTATGCAGCGCTGTACATTAAATAGGGTTTGCAAATGAAACACAGATACAGACACTGATACAGGAGGAGGAGAGGACCCTGCCCAGAAGAGCTTACAATCTAGAATTTGATTTACAAATAAGCTGTAATATTACCCTATTTCTAGGTCATATAAAATCAGTTCTAGCTCATCGCCTAAATGCCATCTCCCTTCCTAAAAACAAACAAAAAAAGAAATCAACAATTCGGATCTATTTATATGAAGCATAATATAGCCTCAGCTTTGTCACTTTGATGTCATCCCTATATATTGCCTCCCATGACATTGCCTCTGTATGGATCTCCTGGGAAGAGTGGGAAGGTCCAATTATTTTCCCTCACACTGCGACAACGCAGCAGCGGGAAAACTCCTCGGCATCTTGTCTTGCAGAGAATAAACATGATATTTATATTCCAACAATATAATAATCACGACACCAACACAATGGCAAACGATTACTGAGTTAGAAGATAATGCTCTGACATAGAGAGAAGCTGCTCACTAGTTTGTCATTGGAAAACAATCAGCAGAATCGTTTTTAAAGGGGTAATATATTCTAAATGAACCCGTCAGTGCGGTAATAGGACTGGAAAGCCCCAAAATGACAATAGAGGTGCAAATCTTTTACATGATGATTCCACATATTGTAGCATATATATAAATACCTTGATAGGATTACCAACAGAAATACACATGTGTGTATATATATATATATATTATTATAATACAATATTTATATAGTGCTGACATATTACGCAGCGCTGTACAAAGTCCATAGTCATATCACTAGCTGTGCCTCACAATCTAATGTCCCTACCATAGTCATATGTCATTATTACAGTCTAAGGTCAATTCTGGGTGGAAGGAGAACTTTAATAAATCAGGTCCTCTGGCTCAGGGAGGAACAAAGGAGACTTCTATACTGGGCTCTAATGTAAGGAGCTTGACTTTTGCAATGGTGGTGCATTCTGCAGCATTCTCCAATGCGTCCAGGTTTGGGGGCTGGGAGCTCTAATCTGGGGGGCAGCACCAGATATCATTAGGTATAACTGACTGACTTTTTAGACATGGGGAGCAGGAACTTTTGAGACATGGGGAGGGAGCCCAGGAAGTTCTGATAGTGGTCTTGCTTTGGCTTATTCCCCCATTGGAGTACTCCCTCTACCCTTAAGCATAATCCTAATGCATGCAACTTTTGTGTTGGGTCATTATGGGCAGCATGTTGGCTCAGAGGTTAGCACTCTGATTTGGTCCCAGGTTGGAATCCTAGCTAGGACACCATCCCCGTCATTCTCATATTGGATGGATGCTGCAGGGAGGGGCATCATCTTATGGTGGTGCTTTTTGCAGCATTCTCATGTGAGTGAAGGTTTTGGGGGCTGGGAGCACTACTCGGGGGAGCAGCACCAGAGATCAGTGGGTAAAGCTAAATGACTTCAGTTTAATTCTTTTTTTTACCCAATCTGAACTTAGCGTAAACATGTACACAACAACTAAACTGAAAATAAAAGCCTTTTAGTATCCAAAAACAAAGTCCGAAAATTCTTTTCTAATCCATGGTCAGCCGTTGAGTGCCCCATATGTAAATAATCAGAGCCGCACTCATCCATTCTAAGACATCTGATAAGTAGAAATGAGCAAACTTGCTGAAAAGTTCCATCCGTTATGATTCAGCTGTACTTGTTAAAAATTTGTAAAATGCAGAAATTCCCAATTTCCAAACCAAATGTTCTGCTCAAAGTAAAGAAACTCTGAACTGGGTTCCACAGCCCACTGTGCTCCAAGAGTGTTTAGAAAGGGGCACCAATGGTGCAAAGTTGGGCAGATTGGTTTGGGAAGTTTTGGGAAGCCTGGCCTGTTTAGATAATGGGGCTAAAATGCAGTCTGAGCTACTTCCCTCAAAATCTCTGCCAGGGGTACCGAGACCATAGAGTGGACCTGTTGGCACTGGGACAGGCACAGGGTATCCTGGCAACAGGAGGAACAGCCAATAAAGCCGCCATCAGTCCATTTCTTGCAGACACAAGTTAGTTTTAACATAAGTGATATTGACATTTACTGGTGATACTGAATAAGGTCTGCTTTGGTATATGGGCCATACCTAAGTATACTTCTGGGAACATTACCTCAGGTGAATTGCATATGTAGCAGTGATTCTAAATTAAATTAAATTAAAACTCTGGTGATTTAGTAAAGCACCATGTCACGAGGCGGGGGGTAAGAAGTTCCTGGCTTTGCCTAGAAAGAAGAGAGCCAGAGTTATGAAATAACACATGTATTCAACATATTCCTCCCTGAGACTGATTCACTTGGTACCGCGTAGTCGCAGCTTTTCTAGGCCGTTCAAAAAAAGTCCTTTGGTTGGGCCGCAAACCAGCTCTCAGCAGCACCTTTGACGTCAGAAATGTCCTCAAAACGTTGCCCCTTCAGGTGTTTCTTCAAATTCGGGAACAGATAATAGTCTGAAGGGGCCAGGTCAGGTGAGTAGGGGGATGGTGGACCAATTGGAAACCCAGGGTGTTCAATTTGGCAGCCACAACGTTGGACGTGTGCCCAGGTGCATTGTCCTGCAAAAAAAGGATCCCTTTGGTCAACTTTCCATAGCGTTTCGCCTTAATTGCCTCATTTAGCTGGTCCAGGAGGTTAACATAATACTGTCCGGTGATACTAGAGCCCTGAGGTAGGTAGTTCACCAACAGAATACTGTCTTTGTCCCTGAAAATGGACGCCATGACTTTTTTGGACGATTTCTGGGTTCGGAACTTCTTCGGCAGCGGGGACCCACTGTGGCGCCATTCCTTTGCCTGTTCCTTGGTTTCAGGATCAGAGATGTGGAGCCAGGTTTCATCCTCGGTCACTAACCTAGCCAAAAAGTCCTGTGCAGCTTCAAAATGGGCCAAAACGGCTTTGGATGCTTTAATTCATTCCTTCTTCTGATCATTGTTCAAACATTTCGGCACCCACTTCGCTGAAAGCTTGCCATGTCTAGGATAGTGGTGATAACAAACCCAACACGCTCTCATGAGATATTAAGTATCTGGGCCATCTTTTTTGCGGATATTCGCCAGTCCTCAATAATCAGCTCATGGACAGCATCGCAGGTTGCCGGGTCAGTTGAGGTTGGGGGGCGCCCACTACGGGGCTCATCTTGAAATGCCCAGTCTTGAAACGAGATTTCCAGGTTTTGACAGTGCTGTAGGAAGGAATCAACCCGATATTTGCACAGGTACATACTAAGATTTTAGGCTGTCATATGCCCCCATACTCATTTTTCTATTTCATCTGGAAGGGGGCAAAGCCAGGAACTTCTCAGCACCCCCGTCATATTGGTGGGATTGTGTTTGTGCCTAGTTTTCACTCCTTAATGGTGAATCCCAAACTATGAATAGTGTTGCTGCAATGAAACTCTATTTATGATTTTATTAGGTGTACCAGCTATATACCAGATACCTCAAGTTTTTTTCAGCTTTTGTTCAAGGTTGCTACATACCAAAACCAGGTATATGTATGATTTTGGATGTATATTAAATGATATTTTTTTTGGCATATTGAATATATGTATTTCTGGTATATTCATTGATCTCCACTCTCCTGAGGAAGCGGATATACCCATGAAAAGCGTAGAGACATGGGTGCAACCTCTTGTAGGACACCCCAATAGGAGATCCGCTGTTATGTCCTGTGTTTTACTGGATTTTATGACTTTTGTACAATTTTAATTGTTTATAATGAAGTGGATGTTATTATATGTATAGTGAGTAGCCTTTAAAGTCTCGTTACCAATTGGTGCTCTTTCACCCCAGAACTTTCTATTATACAAGTTACATTATGCTCAGAATGCGGCTTCACTTTCAGCATCTGATGTGCTAAAAATGAGCTGGGAGTGTACGCTGAGCAGTGCATACCCCATGCTGTGTACATACAATATTAAAAACAAGCAAAAGGAGATATTGGTTCTGATTTATTAAAGCTCTCCAAGCTCGAAGAAGATAGACTAACATGGTAGAATCTGGGGGATCCAGCAAACCTGGAAAGGTTTTTATAAAATCATTTGCTTTTAGTTGGCAAATGTTTTTAGTTCTGGATCAGCTCCATTCCAGGGTTGCTGGATCACCCAGGTTCACTGGTGAAAGTGTATCTTCTCCAGCCTTGGAAAGCTTTACTAAATCAGGCCTGTTATATTGTAAAGGAGATTTTGCATTTCTTTTCTACCTAAAAATTCTAACTTCCTTTGTATTTATGGACTTCAGTTCCACCTTGCAATGATTGATAACATAAAACCCCATATAGTGCATTCACAGACACCTTGTTTTAACTGACTGCAGGAAGACTGTTTAAGTTTCAAGTCTTCTTCTCTCACTGGCCACTTGCTGGCAGCTGTGAATTGAAGCAATTACTATTTCACAGCCACAGCTGGATGCTGCAAGCAGCGTCGGGCCCTATAATCAGCAGCTGGCAGTCTGTTGGCTGCCAAGGAGCCTCACAGGACCTCCTAATGACCTGCTTGGGAACTGAAAATGAGAACTCAAGACAATAAAGTGGACATTTCACTGAGAGATTATATAAACTGCTATTTTTGACCTGGTTTTAAAGAAATATGTGGCAGCATGGTGGCTCAGTGGTTAGCATTCTGGCCATCGTAGCACTAGGTCCCAGATTCGAATCTTGGCCAGGACACTATCTGCATGAAGTTTGCAGGTTACCTCTGTGCCGGTTTCCTCTCGCAATCCAAAACCATGTAGTCAGGTTAATTAGCTGTCCCCAAGACTGTAGTAATGACATATGACAGGTTTGCAGGATCACCCAGCTTCACTGATAAACATGTATCTTCTCCAGCCTTAGAAAGCTTTAATAAAGCAATTGTCAGCAACATCACTCCTTTGTGTTTGAAATGCACATCAAACGCAGGTCAGCGCGTTCCCATAATAGTGCAAAGTGGATAAGAGTTCCAAAGCTGCATTTGACCTGTATTGCATTTTTCTGAAAGCAGCATGTCCTGCAAGTTTGTGTTGCAAGAAATGAAGCTTTTAAAATATGAAAATATGCGTTTGAGCTGCGCTGTGTTCAAGCGTAAATGTGCATTCGTTTGCATGTCCTCACACCTCACTCTAATTTTCAGGGACTGGGCAGCACAGTGGCTCAGTGGTCAGGGCTCTGGCCTTTGCAGCACTAGTTCCCAGGTCAGGACATCATCCGCATGGAGTTTGCAGGTTCTCCCTGTGTCTGTGTGGGTTTCCTCTGGGTACTCGGGTTTCCTCCCACATGCAGTTAGGTTAATTGGCTTCCCCTAAACTGTAATAATGACATATGACTATGGTAGGGACATTAGATTGTGAGCTCCTTTAAGGGACAGCTAGTGACATGACTATGGACTTTGTACTTCGCTGCATAATATGTTGGTGCTATATAAATACTTTTTAATGATAAAAAATACTGCTTGGCTGGTTGGTGTTCTGATCCTTTATTCTCATCTGAGTGGCTGACCCAGGTTAAGTGCAGCTCAGCCTGTGCCGTAATTTACTGTATGCTTGTTCCAGGTGCATGACTGCAGCCCATAGGACCAGGCAATTTGCATTCTTTAGAAAAAGTTCAGGAATGGCTCCTCCATCATTCACCTACAGTGGTGAAACCTGATGATGATAACCCTGGGGTACTATGACCAACCTGCCCCCTAAGGCACTGGGTGTACTTGCCTTAATAGGAAACCCTAAATGACCCTCAGTGTAGTAATCTACATCCCATTCCCCTTTTTACAAACCAGGCGTAGACTTGCAGAAAAAGGAAATTGACTTTACAAAGTTAGAAGATACACACTTTGCACTTTTGCAGACTTCTAAATGTTTTTTTTTTTCTTTTTAATAAGGAGCACATTTGGTCTGGTGTATGAAATGAAAGGAAATGATAAGCTGGTGCATTTTTGCTGTGTCTGCATTCTAATAAGTGTGAGTCATTTTAGAGGGAGACGCTGGAGAAATAGAAGTGATTGCTGTTGCTGCAGAAAGTCTTCTCAGTGAAATGACGCTGCGGTACAGATAGAGTTCATGGTGCTATCTCCTGCTGCAGCTGGTACGCCGCGTCCATTATTACTATTGGTATAGAAGGATATTTTTAGGCCCTGATTTTCGGTCTATTGATGCTGTTTGCATGTTGACAAATTCTTTTTTTTGAGAAATCTAATATTTATCAAAGACTGGCAGTGTTACCAAGAATTCCTTCCATTCACTAGAGACCAATGGCATTACTTAGAATGCGACCTATTACCAGGAGACTATTGGCATCACTGCAAATCTAGTCTATGGATTGACTAGAGACTAGGAATGTTATCAAGAATGCAACATCCCCATACACCTGAGAGCAATGACATCACCGAGAATGCAGCCTATCCTTTTACTACAGACCAGTGACATCACTGAGAATGCAGCCTATCCAATCACTGGAGACCAGTGACATCACTGAGAATGCAGCCAATCTATTCACCAGTGACATCACTGAGAAGCCTATCCAATCACTAGAGACCAGTGACATCACTGA
>NC_092865.1:7826941-7828418 GCF_032062135.1 Pyxicephalus adspersus
ATCACTAGAGACCAGTGACATTACTGTCGATGCACCCTATCCAATCACTTGAGACCAGTGACATCACTGGGAATTCAGCCTATCCAATCACTAGAAACCATTACCATTGCCTCATTATGACTATTAAAACTAAGGCAACTGACACAAAAAATTATGAAATCAATGAAACAAAACTGGCTTGGTAAAAATGATCTATGATCGAACTTGTCTATAGCATTTTTTTGTAGCTTTGTTAATAGCTGCTGAGTTGGATTAATAAAGAGTATTTGAAATACTAAAATACTTGTCATGGAAAAAATGCTGCTGAAGGCTTCCTCCAGTTGTTGAGGCCACATGATCAAAACTCCAGGTAATAGGCAATTTCTGCTGAGATTAATGCTTCAGATTGGCTTATCTTCTAATTCTTTAAAAATAATACAACCAACACTGAAAGGAAAAATCAAGCAGCAATTTCTCCAGGAAAAGTAACTATTTTTAACACTTACTCCCTACTCATCCTTCCCCGCAGGGCTTTTATTATAGCTTTATGCTAACATATGACTATATGTCCATTTAATAATGGTGCAGAGAACTATGATGTTCAGCCGTTCATGCTAATGAGTCTACTTTCCTTTACTCCACTTCTGCAATCCATTCTATCTTCTTGTACAGAAATGGATATGGCAGTGAAGACATAGGCAGCCATTTAATTATTGAGACAGCCGGAGATTATAAATAGCAATGTGATGCCTTCAGAGTCCTCAGTGAAGCCCTTGTGTCATGTTCATCCAGCAATATTCTGTTATCCTTTCTGGGGAGGGTATTGATTTGCAGAATCCGTCTAGCTGGGTCGATCCATATGTGCTGCTCTGACAGTATTCCGCCATTGTTGGTGTAATAATAATCTAGCTGTAAGACTCTGATGGATGTGTTGTAATGATGGATCCATTGTAGCTTCAGCACCGGGGATAGAACCAAGGATAAGAGTATTGCCATGAGGCTTGTGCCTGATCTCGCTGTACAGTTGGCTATCTTGGTAGAGGAGCAGGGCTTGGCTTTCTTTTACCAGAACTGCCCCCATGATATATGCTGGAGTAATAATCAAGGAGAGGTAGGCAAAGCCCAAATCTACAGAATGGATGAAGCAGAAGCAGGAAGATCCTTGCATTGCAGCCCCTAAGGTACAGCTTCCCCCCCCCCCCCCCCCAGCAAGGAGAACAAAGGGCAGCACAGCAGTTACTGTAGATAACTGAAATAACCCAACATTCTCTGAGAAACCTTGGTCATGTACAGTGAATGTGACATTTGCTGGTGGTAAACTGGCCACTGTCATTTAAAACAAATGCACCCATAATAAAGAGAGGCACGTAGCCGTAAGAATTAGGCGCAGTGACTACATGACCGGGGGCTGGGCCTAGCCCAGAGCTTTTAAGGGGTTAAGAAAAAGGGTAGTGTTGCCAGAGGGGGCTGGGCTAGTGTACAACGTGGGATAGGAGGA
>NC_092865.1:7829178-7834178 GCF_032062135.1 Pyxicephalus adspersus
TTGGTAGTAGAAGGCAGTTATGACAATGGTGTTTATAAGGGATGGGCTAGAAGGTCCGAGCTCCCCGGGTCATGGTAAACTTCGGATTCACTGCTTTATACGGCATTTTGCTTTGTAAAAAACAGTGAAGTTAAGAAAAACCAAAATTAAAACCATTGTGGTATATATTAAATGGGTCTTCTCATAAAGCAGAAAGAAATGAGAAATGCCTTGATGGAGAATTGTTGCCATTGAAACAGGGAACATCTCAGTGAATGTCAGATTCACTGCATCATAAAACAACCTGAAAGTGCTCTATCTATAAAACAGGGGATCAGACATTCTCTCAAACATTCCCTGGTGGGAGTCATTTACTTTCTTTGAAACACATGAAACACATGGGATAGGAAGATTCCCATAGAGGTATGTTTGAAGGAATGTCAGATTCACTGTTTTTATAAATAGATCTTTAAGTGTGCAATGGGCTTTAAATGGCTTCGGAGGGTGACAACTATCTTCTTTCAACTATCCCCGACCACATGGACCCAAAAAGGGCCCTTTTCTGCTTAAAAAAATATAAAACCTAAACCTGAATCTAAAATAACAATATTAAAAAAAAGAGTAAAAAGTTTCTACTTTAATGTTATTTAATCATTTTGTCCAAATGTTGACCCTCCGAACCATCAGTTCCCCTTTATGTTTTTCTTATGATTATCAGAGCTGAAATGTTAATCAGCTCAGTGATCAGACAGTTGGTAAATAAATTGGATCGTTCCCAAACAAATGGGAATAAATTGGTTTTATTATTATTGTGATTGGGTCACAATGAGGATTTTCTGCAGACACGTGAATGTTTATACAAACAGAGGATCAGAACATATTGATCTCATTCCCCGGGAACCATATTGTGTTTTATACAGTAATGAGGCATTTTAACATTGTTCTATCTGTGCCAATAGTGGGATGATGCTGACCCAATTTTTGCTGCTATTTCTGGCGTTGTTGCCTTCCGATCTTCGCGTGGTGAATGATAACCTCACAGAGGGGTGCAGAGTGGCGAAACTCCCAGACGCAGTTTCCAGCTTTTATCCGCTGTGTCCTCCCTGTGACACTAAAAATATTAACACCTCGCTTGCTGGTCATGGAAAATCCTAGAGGCTTAAACTAATGTGATTTAAAGCTATTTTTTATGAATTTGGTTATTTTAATATTAAATGTAATCCATAACTGAATGGCATTTTATATCTTAAAGCGGAATTAAATCGCTTGTCTTTTCTGCAATAAAATCCACTTCTTGTCAATATACACTCAATGTAGCATCAGCTGCACATTCATGCCCTGGACCTGCTTGGTGCTGTTGGCAATGGTGGACCATGGCTGTGCAATACGTTGGCATGGCTGCTGTAGTCTCTACAGGGGGCATGACACTGGGTAATGCAGAAGCACAATTGGAAGACAGTTGTCAGCCCAAGACAGGAAGTGCCAGAACAGGGACATGCAAGACAGGGTCATCAAAATATAATTTTTAAAGAGACTTTATAAGCTTGCCCAGGCAGTGCAACGTGGTATTGCATCTGCAAAGAGCATCCTGGGGTGCCTATGGGGGCAGTGTAATGATCTGGGGTGCATTTGGGGGCAGTGTTATGATCCGGGGTGTCTGTGGGGGAAGTGTAATGATCTGGGGTGCCTGTGGGGGCTTTGTTATGATCTGGGGTGGCTATGGGGGCAGTGTAATGATCTGGGGTGCCTGTGGGGGCTTTGTTATGATCTGGGGTGGCTATGGGGGCAGAGTTATGATCTGGGGTGCCTCTGGGGGCAGTTTTATAATCTGGGATGCCTGTGGGGGCAGTGGTATGATCTATGGTTTCTGTGGGGGTAGTGTTATGATCTGGGGTGCCTCTGGGGGCAGTGTTATGATCTGGGGTGCCTCTGGGGTTAGTGGTATGATCTGGGGTGCCTCTGGAGGCAGCATTATGATCTGGGGTGGCTGTGGGGGCTGTGCTAAGATCTGGGGTGCCTGTGGGGGCAGTTATAATGTGGGTGCCTGTGGGGGTATTGTTATGAACCGGGATACCTGTGGAATTCAGTGTTATGATCCGGGGTGTCTGTGGGGGAAAAGTAATGATCTGGGGTGCCTGTGGGGGCTTTGTTTTGATCTGGGGTGGCTATGGGGGCAGTGTAATGATCTGGGGTGCCTGTGGGGGCTTTGTTATGATCTGGGGTGGCTATGGGGGCAGTGTAGGGTGCCTGTGGGGGTAGTGTTATGATCTGGGGTGCCTCTGGGGGCAGTGTAATTTTCTAGGGTGCCTCCGGGGGCAGTGTTATGATCTGGGGTGCCTCTGGGGGAAGTGTTATGATCTAGGGTGCCTCTGGGGGCATTGTTATCATCTGGGGTGCCTCTGGGGGCAGTATTATAATCTGGGGTGCCTCTGGGGGTAGTGTTATGATCTGGGGTGCCTCTGGGGTCAGTGTTATGATCCGGGGTGCCTCTGGGGATAGTGGTATGATCTGGAGTGCCTCTGGAAGCAGTGTTATGATCTCGGGTGCCTGTGGGGGTTGTACTATGATCTGGGTTGCCTGTGGGGGCTGTGCTATGATCTGGGGTGCCTGTGGGGGCAGTGGTTTAATCTGGGGTGCCTGTGGGGGCATTGTTATGACCCGGGGTACCTGTGGAAGGCAGTGTTATGATCTGGGGTGCCTGTAGGGGCAGTGTTATGATCTGGGGTGCCTGTGGGGGCAATTATAATCTGGGGTGTCTGTGGGGGCATTGTTATGGCCCGGGGTACCTGTGGAAGGCAGTGTTATGATCTGGGGTGCCTCTGAGTGTAGTGTTATGATCTGGGGTGCCTGTAGGGGCAGTGTTATGATCTGGGGTGCCTCTGGGGGTAGTGTTATGATCTGGGGTGCCTCTGGGGGCAGTGTTATGATCTGGGGTGCCTCTGGGGGCAGTGTTATGATTTGGGGTGCCTCTGGGGGTAGTGTTATGATCTGGGGTTGCTTCAGTTTGTCAGGTCTACATTCAGCACCGTTGTGTACTCAAGAATGAGCTCAGCTGACTCCCTGAATATACAGAATGGAGAGGTATTAATGGATTTTTTCTTCCCTGATGGCACAAGCATATTCCAAGATGACAATTCCAGGATTCATTGGGCTCAATATGTGAAGGATTGGTTCTTGAAAACCATGAGATATCATCTTCACCTATGGATTGGCCACCACAGAGCCCAGACCTGAACCCATTGAGAATCTTTGAGATGTTCTGGAGAAGACTTTTCACAGCTCCGACTCTCCCATCATCAATACAAGATCATTGGGAAAGATGAATACAATGGAAATAAATGTTGTGACATTGGATAAGATTATTGATTGAAGCCATGGAGATTGTGTGTCGTAATGAAAGCTAAAGCTAGTCCAGCGATATATGAGTGTGTAAGGTTTGCATTGTATATCATCAGATTGTTGTAACACATTGACACATTGTTTCCTTTGTGTTTCACACTATTTTTTGTGCAGTGCTGTGACCAATGGGAAGCGATCATTTCTTATGTCATGGTTGTATCTGGACAGCTGGGTCTAGTTATGTAAAGTCCAGGGAATGTTCATAAACACAAAGCATTGTTTACATTTTCAGCATGACCACAAGCAAATCTGGAGCTTTTCCCATTGGGAACATAATAAATAAAGTGTCATTCCAGTTTTGTTAAGAACAAAAACAAACTTACAATCCCTACACAAATTATATACATGGCAAGGATTCAGGGGAAACTTTTGTTCAGATCTTTGTGCTAAAGAAAAAGTGACCAAATCCATCCTAAGTCTGATGAGGAGTAATCATAGTGTAATGAGAAAATCTGCTGTATCTGATTCCCTTTAGAAATGGCTGAGATTTGTAATATATAAATAACTCCTGGTACAGGGAATGTCAGAGATACTCTCAGCATGGATTTCTGGGAAAAACAGGGAGCAAATCACACAAGCAGGAAGGAAGACCTCAGGGGGTCACGCATGTTATATATCATCCGTGTACGTCATAACACGAGGAAATTGTGACATTTGGAATTTTGGGTGATTTTAGAAAATGTGTAACATTTATAGTATGAGATCAAAGATTTACTAATCTAACATTGCAAAGTAATTTAAACACTTTTTTAGCTTGCGAGCTACTTTTAAAATGAGCAAGTCAAAATGATCTACCAACAATAAAAAGTTGGACTCATACTTCCTTTGCCAGGTAGAGTTTATTTTGAAAGGCAGGGCTCCGCAATCTACTTACGTTGCCTTTAAAAATCTACCGGTAAATCGCGATCAACCTGTTGGGCATCCCTGGTCTACATCATATATCTCTCTTTTCTTTCCTTCTCTCTCTCTTTTCTTTCATTCTCTCTCCTTCTGTCTCTCTTTTGTACTCTCTCCCTCTCCCTCTCCCTCTCCCTTTCTCTCTATTTCCCTCCCTCTCTCTCTCCTTTTCCTTCTCTCTCTTTTTTTCCTTCTCTCTGTCTTTCGTGTTTTTTCTCTCTCTCTCTCTCTCTCTCTCTCTCTCTTTCTATTTCTTTCTCTCTCTTTATTGATCTTTCTTTTTTCATTTTCTCTCTTGGTCTCTTTTTCCTTCTCTCTCCCTTTTTTTTTTTTCTCTTTTTCCTTCTCTCTGTCTCTCGCGCTCTTTCTTTTTCTCTCTCTCTTTCTTCACCTCTCTTTATTGCTCCCTCTTTTTTCCTTTTCTCTCTCTCTCTCACTTCCACCTCTTTCTCTCTCTATTGCTCTCTTTCTCTCTATTACTCTACTCTCTCCCTTTCATTTTCCTTTTCTCTCTCTCGCCTTTTCCTTCTCTCTCACTTTTTTCCTTCCCTCTGTCTCTCCCACTCTTTCTTTGTCCCTCTTTCTTTCCCTCTTTTTATTGCTCTCTCTTTTTCATTTTCTCTCTCTCCTTTTCCTTTTTCTCTTTCTCTTTTCTAATTTTCTCTGTCTCTTGTGGTCTTTCTTTGTCTCTCTTTTTCTTTTTCTCTTTTTCCTTCTCTCGCTTT
>NC_092865.1:7836678-7899352 GCF_032062135.1 Pyxicephalus adspersus
CGCCCCCTTTCAATAGCAGAACCTTAGGCACCTGGCTGGTTGCCCTATAATTTAGTACCAGCACCGCCTGAAGGATTTCATACATTACCATCACAATCCATTTCAGAGTTGGAAATTTCCAATATTTCTGCAACACAACAAAAAGAAACAGCATTGCATGTTAAAAATATCCTCCATTGTGTGAGTCCAGCATGGAAAGCTGCTGCATGGTCAATAGACGCACAATGTGGCCATATTAAAAAGCGCTAGGTTGTGGCTGTGCAGAATGTATTAGAGGGCCGCTCCCCTGCCGGCCGACCATCTGCTTTAGAAATCTCTGTATTGATTGAGCTAAAAGAACAGGTAGAACCTGCAGCCGTCCTGTAGCCAGGCCCTCCGCTAACAACAATGTATTAATAATAAGTGTATGCTGAGGATTTAGAACAGTTTTGCGGTATTGCATGATATTTTTTTTCTAGATTTGTCTTTTTTTTTGTGTGTGTACATCTATTCCAATATACAAGTCATTGTTCTGCATTGACTGTCTGTGCAGGGGGTACTTTTATCTTGCAGCCTGCAGGTGGCGCTGTTTTTACTGCTGTACAGAAAGTCCAAATATAGGGGTCAGGAGAGAGCAGACTGCTATTGGATTACAGCTGGTGTACAGAATAGAATTAGGTGTTTTTGATTTCTTTTTTGGTGATCTGTAGCCTTTGGAAAGATTTTACTTCCCTCTCTGTCTTGGAAACACAATAGACAGTATGTGGAAACCCCTCCAAAGCAAGGTTATTTAGTTGGCACTGGAACAAGTGTCCCCTTTGGAAATCATTCACCCTCTGCCCTTTCTGCTCTTTACCACCCCCATATGTTTATTCTCTTCTCATTTTAGCAATGGTCCCCAGTATTGGCTCAGTGAGGGCGAGTTAAATGCTGCTGGACATTGTTCAACCGGAACAACTGGTGCCATCTAGTGGTGACCGTGAGTAAAAGAGAGGTTATTGGGCAGCTACAGGTTTAAGATAAATATTATGGCAAAAGCTATTTTCTATTTTTACTACAAATGACCAATTGATTGTTTAAAATTTAAAAGTCCAATTTAATTGTAGGCTTAGTGTTGATCCTTTTAATAAATGGGCGTTGTCACTGACCAATAGCCCAGCCCAGGAGGGAACCTTTACCTTGTTTAGAACTTCAACTGCCGTTCAATGAAGGAGGCTTTATAAAACAAGTCCATTGCATGAAACAAAACTTCTTCTTGTCCACTCTACTATCTTTAGATCAATTCCTAACTTAAATGGCGCCCCCTAATGGGTTCCCTAAAACAAACACAAGTACCCTTTTTTGCAGTTGTCAGCCAGACTAGCCATTGCAGAGATATAGAGAAGGAACCCCTAATGATCATGAAGTCTGGCTGCAAGGTGAACCTTGGAAAGGAGGCTGTACCCCATTCAAAATTTGACAAAACCCCATAAAATGACCTAATAACCCATGCTTCTGTTTCCAGTTTCGGTGCTTTTTCTCCCCTCTGCCTGCGGTACACCCTTTGGTTTTGGAAATGCACAGCTACATGCATGACACCGTATGGGATTTTATGAGTATTCCAAGCCCTATGCACATGTGTGTACTAGTAGGCATACATAGCTATAAAAGTGAACGAACATGCGCACACATGCACATACACACACGTACCAATGGCACTCCAAGGAACCCTATTTAATTCTCTCCAGCCCTAGGTTCTGGTTGATGGATCCTCAGGGTATTACCTGTGACTTTACCCAGCTGTGTTTTGTATGATTGCCTTTGATAATACCAGACCTTGGCCTGAGCTCGACCTGCCCCGACCTCAGACCATCTTACCCTTGTTCCTCGCCATCCTTCTGTCCTGACCTTGGACCACCTCCGCCTTGTTCCTCGCTAGCTGCCTGCTCTCTACCCCTCTGCCACTTACATCCAGACTCTACCTGATTTCTGGCTGTGCCTACACCAAAGCCACCTGCTCTGGCCATTCCTGGTGGAGAGGGCCTGGAGGCCAAGACCTGCAGCAAAGTAGTATGGTGGCCACAAGGGTTACCAGCCCATCATTCCCTGGTGGGTGCTCTAATGAAGACCAGGAGACCCTTAGACTCTACTACCCGGGTAATCCTGTGCCACCTGCCACACACAGATCAAAGAGCTCAACGGGGCACCCAGGTTACTCCTCCATTACCCAACTCCCTGCAGCTTTTATAATAAAACATCTGTGCTTAGACAAAAGTTCAAGTCCCCCCCCCCCCCCCCCCCCCCCCCCCAAAAAAAATTTGAACCAAGGTTAATTACTTTCAAATAGTTCAAACACAAGATAATTTTGTTCTTTAAAAAATATGGACAATTAGAGGCTCCTTTGATCAAAAATCCATTTTGTCTGGCTCTGACAGGCCGCCATCTCCGTCGGGCTCTAAACAGCTGTCTGATGGTAATTTCAGCGGGATGAATTAGGGCAGATAATAAGGATTTTTCTGTCAGTGCAGAAGGGGAAATTGTCGCTTTTGAAGGGAAAATGAGCTTTGGTGTGATGTGGGTGTCTCCAGCTGTGGCGGAATTAACCGTTTCCTGCACCGCCGAATCTCCAAGTCCCACCTGCACCTGGCGCGCTGCCACCACAGGTAAAAGGGAGAACGTGCAGCTAAGGATGCATTTCTGTTAAATGCAAAAAAAGTAAAATTTCTTCCTGGGGATATTCCCAAAGCTTTAAAGAGATCTCTATTGGCATTCAATATGCAGTTTGTCTGGCTGAAAGTGCTGCCATTAAAGAGAACCTGTAATTATTACAGCTCAAGGTCAATTTTGTTTAGTATAAAGTTGGGCTATCACACAATTTCAATATTATTATTCTTTAAATTTAATTTTAGAAATTAGGGGCAATTAGGCATTAAGTTTCAAATTGCTGAGGTTCTGCTTTAAAATTCCTAGGTTTATTTAAACTTACATTTATTATTGACAGCAATATTAAATATATAGACAAATATAATAAATCAGAGGTCACTTTCACTGAAAATGCCATCTGAAAATGTTTTGTAGATTTTTTTTGTAGAGATAATGAAGCTAAAGTTATTTGAAAATCTCAAGTCAAGTCTAGTAAAAGTTCATTCCTCACTCCCGTGCCGTCCTATTGGTCACTAAGACAATCAATCATGTTAAAGGACCAACAGGAAAGCTTAGAATGTAAAAATGGGCGGAGCCAAACAAGAAAAGCTGAGATTTGTCTGTAACTTTAGCTGCCTATAGTTCTAATGATAATTTAAATCTTCAATAAAATAAAATCCTATGTTGATATATATTTTTATCAGTTCCCATAAGCAATTTTTGTTGCAGATTTTTAGAATAAAATGGGGAATCCTTTTAAAGGTAAACTCATGTAATACTTGACAATAACACATGCATGCCTGGAAGTGCATAATAATAATTTTATTTTTTTGTTAAAAGAATATGCAACACTGCTTGTTGTCTGCCTTTAAAGAAAAGGAATGAGTGACTTCTCTATAGCTATTAAGCTCTGTGTACAATCTGATCTCTCCTGCTGTTGTACAGTAGACCTGGAATTATAAATTTACTTACTTATCTTGATCATGCCCCTGCTGGCAGAAAGTGGCATTGTTAAAAGCACACAATTTCATTTGTACTGAATTGGAAACGCACTGAACATTTTCAGTAAATGAAAATCAAAAAAAAACTTTTTTAAATAAAATAATTCCAGGATATTAATACTGTGCATCCCCAGAAATGAATAAACCCCCAGACTTCATGCCTTGTGGATGATGTGACTTGTTGGTCCTCCATAGATGTCCTTTGAATCTCACTCTCCCCCTAGTGGTGGTGAGGGGAAAGGCATGCAGGTGCACTAAGCTCAGCCCCTGCTTAAACAGTAAATTAGCCTGAAAATCTCAGGGTGTCTTATTATTCCAGATGAAAGCTATAAACATCCCCCAACCACCCCTGGCAGTCAACTACACATTACACAGTTGTCCAACTGTGTCATCCTCCAAATGGATCCCTTCCTCTTTGCAGCTTTCTATTCCACCCTCATATTTTCCTGCTAAATAAATACAGCAATGGCTTTTTGCAGCTTTTTATGTATTATAGGAATCAAAAGACCTGAAATCTGCCTTTGATATGCATGTCCTCAAATCCAATGAACATTATCTGGCTGAGAGTGGCAGCTCTGTGACCCAATTGGACTTTCTTCAATTAGAATCTGCCTTGCCTTTAAAGCCATGTATGCATTCCCAATTTTTAACTGTGCTGCATTCATGATCTCTGACCACTATTCATTACATTGGGGTGTGCTGAATACCTACTCAACCCCCATGTGCTGTGATTCCATCTGCCGAATTGTTCATCCTGCAGCGGCTTATTGTATTTATCTCCTGCAGCCTCAGCCTATTCCTTGCATTTGTACCCCTCGACTGCATTGCATTTCCTGGGTGGGTTTACTGATGCTGAGAACAGAATGGCTGTGCCTGTAGGGTACCGAGGTTGAAATATCTTTTTCAAGTCTCCACTAGGAACATTTGTGACAACGAAGAAGCAATTAGGAGAATGGGACAGAGTGTTGTCACCTTAAACATTAAGTATATACACAATGACCTTCAAGCAAAAATTGTGAGAAGGCAGATTCCTTATTGCAGAATGGACAGGCCTTCTCCCTTGTGCAATAATAACCTGGCTGTTTGCAATCTGTCAGTGTACCCTAAGATGGGCATGTGCAGGCTCGGCATACAATGCTAGGTATCCCGGCAGGTCCCTGGATGCCAGGAATGAATGATCACCCATGCACATGTGAAGGAGTTGCATCATTTTGGCCTGGAACCTAGAAGAAGACCTGGATCAAGATGGCGGCACCCATCCGGAATGAGGACAGGTAAAAAAACTGCAATCAGGCAGGTAACTTTATTTTAATGCAGAAGAGACATCACCTGTCCATTATGCAATAAAGAACCTGCCTGCTCACATTTTTTTCATCGGTAAGTAAGTAAGAATTTTTAAAAATAATTTCCCTGATCTTGTTTAGTCAACAAATTTCTGTTGAAGAAATCTTCGCTCGCTTTCCTGCAGCTGATAAATTTTGCAGGCAGCAGAAGTATTGTTCTAATGAGGTTTGCAAACGTGTCGTTTCCTAGATGAATGACCTCCAGAGCCGCCTCTTTGGCAGCATCTTCACCTCCAAGGAAACTCGCTCGCCGCTTAGCAACCCAGTGTCCATTGCCTATTTTTTTTCTTTGCTGTGTTTTCCAATTTAATTCATTCCTCATAAATCTTAGTCTCAGTGTTTGGAGAGGAAGCCCAGACAGGAGCCCATGGCAGCCAAACAATGAGATTTGTTGAAGAAGGTAACGTTGTTTGTGTTGTCTGCGCCAGAATGGAGACCCTTCTCCAAGACGTTGCATAAAAGAATGAATGAAATGATTGCCTGGAACGCGGCCGCCACCGCATGTGAAGGCGCTGAGATCAAAAATAAACTCTGGGAAATTTTGAAAACCTCTGAAGAAAATGATGCAACTGTTCTGGAATCAGAAACTCTGCAGAACTCTACATTATTGTTATTCTAATTGGGGTCCCTATTGGGTAAAATTATCTTTATTTTTGGGGAGACATCAGACAACAAATAAAGGACAAATAAAAAAACAACCAAAATCTTTGGGAAGATCCTAAACAAATGGCATGCAATAGAAAACAAAAATCTATGTATTTGAAAACAAATCCAAGTACCTGAATGTTGCTTCACATTATTCTTCTGTAAGGTTCTGCACAGCGCTATTCTAATTGGAAGAGCGAGCGTCATACCTGTGAGCCAAACCAGGCTAAGATTTGCACAATTGTTACCTGCTGCTACAGTATAGGTGCTTATGAAAGGGAGAAGATGACCTGAGGTCCATCCACACCAGCTAACACGCTATTGCAATGCATGGAAGCTCCCAAAAATGTGCATTGGTGTGCTGCAGCACTATTCATTTTGAAAGGAATGAAAGTGCATCGTAGAGCCATTCATTTGGAAAGCATCCCATGCACTTTTTATGATACAGGGGCAATGAGTTCTGCAATGTGTGATAACGATCTACAGTGCATTGTGGTGCACTTTTATGTAACAAATGCAAAAGTAAGAGCCTTTGCTTGTTGTGATGCAGCAATGCAGGACAGTTGGGGTTGAACCTATGTTTGACGGACCCAAAGTGAAAGATCCCCTTAATGGCATCCATCAAGTGCAGACTTCAGTAACAGACCTCTCAGTGGCATCCATCAAGTGCAGACCTCAGTAGCAGACCCTGAGTGCAGACCACAGTAATAGACCCCTTGGTGACATTCCCCAAGTGTGGACCTCAGTAACCAAACCCAAGGGGCAGACCTCAGTAATAAACCCTTCAGTGACATACCCCAAGTGCAGACCTCAGTGACAGACCCCTCAGTGACATATCCTCTCAATTACATGCCCCAAGTGCAGACCTCAGTAGCAGACCCCAAGTGCAGACCACAGTAATAGACCCCTCGGTGACATTCTCCAAGGGCAGACCTCAGTAACAGACCCCTCAGTGACATACCCTCTCAATACCTTGCCCCACCTTGGTGACATACCCCAAGTGTAGACCTCAATAATAGACCTCTCGGTGACCAACCCCAAGTGTGGACCTTGGTAGCACACCCCAAATTAAAAACTTAATAATAGACCCCTTAGTGACAGAACCAAAGTGCAGAACTCTGTAACACACCCTTCAGTGACATACCCCAAGTGCAGATCTCAGTAAAAGACCTCTCGGTGACCAACCCCAAGTGTGGACCTTTATAGCAGAGCCCAAGTATAAACCTCAGTAAAATATCCCTTGGTGATAGAACCCAAGTGAAGACCTCAGCAACACACCCCCCAGTGACATGCCCCAAGTGCTGACCTCAGTGACAGACCCCCATTGCAGACCATAGTAACAGACCCCTCAGTGGTCTATAGAGATATATATACACAAAAGGAGGGATGAAAAAGTAATAACAGAGGAACATAGATCTGAAAGGGGCATAGTCCCTCCAAACCTGGGGCAGTTGGGAGTTATAAGTTAAAATTAAGCAACTGAACATAGTTTTGCAAACAGTTCTTTAAATCAATTTGTAGAACAAAATGTCATTTTTTATGAGTAGTCCCTAACATTTTATTGTAAACCTAACTACATAACTACTGTCCACCTCCCCACATAACTACTGTCCACCACCGACCATTATGGCTCTTTTTTTCCTTACTGTCCTCCTTAATTTTTTTAAATCTCTCCTACAATGATAATGAATACTCAAAATGTTTCAGGACATGGTCCCTCTGCCCGTCCAGACGATTTCTCTTTTCTCGGTGTTCCGTCACCACCGCACTGCATGGTTACCATAGATACCTTATCAGTTGGAACACTCGGGGACCTGCTGCCAAACTGCTGTATGCTAATGAGATGCTATTACTCGCCAATTACCTCCATGGCTTTTTATGGAAGACACTTCATATAAGGCAGAGGGAAATAATAGCAAAGTCTGGAGGATATTTTTGTTTTTAAAGAGAACCACTCCCAATTCTTCTCATAATAAAATTGGAACATTTGGTCTTGCATTTTTTTTGCAATGGTGCATGCTTATTTTATATCACTGGTTTTCAACCAGGGTGCCATGGAATCCCAGGGTTCCTCCAGAGGTTCCATGAACAATGAGCAGTTTGTACCTCTTAGGTCAGTTTAGGTATAACTATTGGCTATCTGTAACGGTGATAATCTTTCCAATGGCCAGCAATGTTAGGGGAATTCTTCCCACGGAGCACCATGCTAATATGCTTTGCATATAGTAATATAGCAAGGGGTTCCTGAGACCTGAAAGGTAATTGAGGAGTAAGTAACGTTGTAAGGCAGACAGTTGATGTGCCAAAAGTTGCAAGACAGGGCAGAGGGATTGCCCAAGGTTTGGCACCATTGGGGATATTTTGAACACTAGACTACTACCTACTTTGGGCTAGCTTGATAACTCAATCTACCTTGGGGAATCCCCCTACCCTCGTATGAAAATCCTCTCAATATATCCCCTGAAGAAACCTGTCAGCGAAACGCGTCTGGAAAGAGACGTTAAACCAAGTTCATTCATTGACTTGTTGAACTTATTAGGGTTTCTTTTGTATAGATGCCTAGGCACCACCTCCCATGAAATTGCTACCTGTGTAATATGCATTGTGCTGTGATGTATTATTGTTAATTTGATTTACTATACATTTCTAAAATCCAATACACATACAATTGCCGAAAACCAAACCCCAGCTCTTTCTGTTCTCTATCATTTCCTTTTCAGCTTGGGGTAATGCAGTTTTACAATGGTAGACAAGAGGAATCGGGGGGTGCAAAGTGGGTCGCTACACTAAACTTGGACGCTTCTCAGCCAACTGAAGAAGCCTGTCGGCGAAACGCGTCAGGATAAAAATATGTTAAACCAGTTTCATTCATTGATTTGTTGAACCTATTAGGGTTTCTTTTGTATAGACGCCAAGGCACCACCTCCCATGAAATTGCAAATTGGGAGTGTTCTACCTGTGTAACATGCATTGTGCTGTGATGTATTATTGTTAATTTGATTTTCTATACATTTCTAACATCCAACACACATACAATTGCTGAAAACCCAACCCCAGCTCTCTCTGTTCTCTTTATTTCCCATTCAGCTTGGGGTAATGCAGTTAAATATGGTAGACAAGAGGAATCGGGGGGTGCAAAGTGGGTCGCTACACTAAACTTGGACCCTTTTCAGCCAACTGAAGAAGCCTGTCGGCGAAACGCGTCAGGATAAAAGATACGTTAAACCAGTTTCATTCATTGATTTGTTGAACCTATTAGGGTTTCTAGGCACCACCTCCCATGAAATTGCAAATGGGAGTGTTCTACCTGTGTAACATGCATTGTGCTGTGATGTAATATTGTTAACATCCAATACACGTACAATTGTCAAAAACCAAACCCTAGCTCCCTCTGTTTTCTTTATTTTCCTATTCAGCTAAATATGGTAGACAAGAGAAATAGGGGGGTGCAAAGTGGGTCGCGCCACTAAACTGGGACCCTTCCCAGCCAACAAGGGCACCAAGCCAGTTCTGCACAGAGCCCACGGTTGGCTACGTCTGCCATTGCCTATCTTCCATAACTGGCCTCCACCCCTCATGCTCTATATGCCCCATATGCCGCCTTTTGCCTCACCCAACCTTCTCACCCTTTCCTTCCAGGTCAGTATCAGATCACATCCCTGTAATCCTTTAAAAACGACCTTTCCTATACCACCCTCTGACCGCCCCTCCACCATTGGGTATAAATAGAAGGAGATCTTTTAAAATGAGTTACAGTACTGGAAAGAAAGCAAAGACTTTTATCAAAATTGAATCCTTATCTTGGATCAGCCGTGGCAGCAGAAGACACGTCGTCTACACGAAACACAAATCTTATTAAATATCTTGCATCTCCCTTCAGTGGTGAAGCTGTAGAAACCTTGGAAGATTATACATTTACACCGCATTTTACCTGCCAGACGCTATTTATAGTGCAGCTCAGACGAGTAATTGATGGGGAGAATTGGAGGGAAGATAAAGGAGCCGGGGACAAGCAGGAGTTCAGCTATGGATAAGCGGAGCAAAATGAGGAATGAAAAGGGAAGGACTAGGTGTGGATTCTGTCTGCAGATCTGATATTCCTAAACTGCCTGTGCCCAAGATTGGTGTTCCAAATGGCCATGACAACACCTATTGCACGGGCACGACCCATTAACAGTTAGCACAAAACATGGAGTTCAATGAACACAAACTAGGCATGTCTGGGACTTGTGGTTCACCAGACTAAAGGCCCTCCTGATGCCTAGAAACTAATATTTGGTGGTCAATGTCTCATTAATAGGCACTGATTTCCAATGCAGTTCCAACTGAGCAGTGAATTTGGCTGTTTTGACCTGCATTTGACCTGCTTTGCATGATATCTTTAGATAAGGTATGTCCTGTTTAGGTGTTTTTGACCGACAGCTGCTAAAGCAGGTCAAATGCAACTTTTTCTTGGTAAATGCTGTGTTTTCATTCAAATACAGCTGCAAGAGTTTGACTCAAAAATGTAGCATTTGATTAGAACACCCATACTGGTGAACCCCTACTGTCATCCAATAAGTCTACTTTAAAAAGAAGTTGTAATGATTTTGGGTCAATTTGCATTTTTAAATATGTCTTGAAGCTATTGTAATATACTTTGTTTTATATGTAAACATTTAATACAGAAAGCCCTTGTAATACATAGTAAATCATAGGTTTTTCCATACAGAAGACGTTTTTTGCTTTAATACTGCCTCTTTGTAATTGAATTGTCATAAGGCTTTGACTCAACAAAGCAGCAGGAAGAAAAAAGAATGTGGCAAATTTTACCTTGAGCTATTGATCGCTGTAAACAACCTTTTTTTTTTCTTCCAGCAAAACATCAAATACTAATTGGGCAACTGCAGGAAAAGGAGCCTGAAGCTCCACCTAGTGGCTGAAATAAGCATTACAAATATTTAATATTTTACAATGTGATCTCGTGGCCTTTAACTTTTTTTTTTGGAATAGTGGTAGACGAGGGTGAATATGCCCCAGTTTGGTCTACTATGGGCTCAGTGAATATTCTTTTAAATTCGCAAAACACATTCACTGCAGGATCAATAAGTGAACCTCAGATTGATCTCCACCGAGTTAACAACGGTAGCAAAAAATAATTCCGCCACATTGCCAGACATAATTAGTATTTGGAAATCCTCCCTTTTTTTCCTTTTGTTAAAAGCAGGTTCATAAAAAACTGCTGAAGAATTTAGTATTAAATAGACCAATATACCAGGCAGGCTGAAAATTTTATCATTTGCTTAAGATTCTAAGCAGCGGAGCTCACGGGTTTGCTGCTATGGAAACAGAAGCTTTCTATTAGATTTCTGGGGTTTTATTTTGCTTTAAAAAAATTACATTGTCACAACTACTTCTGAGATGCCTAGTAAGTTTTAGGCTTAAAAATAAACTGGGGTCACTGCATTGGGTGTCAAGGGGTTATCTGTCCACGGGCTGCTAAAGTCAGGCCTCTCATGCAGATAAGAATAATGAAGTTGTATTATATTTTAGATTCCTGGTTTCAATCTGTATAATAGAGAAAAGACAATGCATTTCAACGTAGTTTCAAAGTAACCCCCATTACGTATTACCTATCATAATATGTGGTACTGCCCCCTATTGAAATCAGTTGGTTTTGGGCTGTAAAGTAGACATGATCTGGGTGTGACCCCCAACTTACACCCCCACTCCAGCTGTGTTCTTCATCCACGACTTAACTTCAGTCAATTTTATCTTCCTCCTTGTCTCAGGTAAAATTTTCCTAAAAAAACATAGTTTCCCAATTATTTTTTAAATCAGTTTTAACATAAATCAAAGATTTGTGTCTTGGGATGTGTGCCCTTAGGTCCCAACATCCACCTCCCCAGCAATTTTGAGATTTGTAAAAAAAAAAATGTACAATGTTTGGAGCATTTGCAATTACTGTTTATACTCAAGTATAAACCAGGATTTTATACCAGGAAAAATGCCACTATAAAAATAATTTAGAGGCTATATGAAGGTTTGATCCACAATAAAACTTTTTTTATTTAAGTACTATTAATACTTTGTATAAGCAAAGTTTATTTGAGCTAAAATGCCATTAGGAAAATAATCTTGGTTTATACTCAAAAACCAGTAGATGGTGCTGCGTTCTCATGTAAAATATGTAACAAACTCCTACTATTTGAGACAAGTTTGTTATGTACATTACATCAGGACACAGCACCATCTACTGGTGGCCAACAATAATGTACAGAGGATCATTTAGGAGCAAATGACCTATGCTAATCAGTTCAAAAGTACAAAATACTTTAACTCATAAAAAGGGGGGTGGGAGATATGTAGACTGAGGCCATGTGATTTTAATTTGTCACCTTTTTAAAATGAATACTTTAAAAATATCACACTAAGGATGTATTTTTGTGTTAGTATATTTGGCATTTCTGTTGATGTTAGCAGTGATGGATGCATTTTGTGCCCCAGGTTTATACTCAAGCCAAATTTTTTTCTGTATTTTCAGGTAAAAATGAGGACCTTGTTTATATTTGAATCAGTTTTATATTTGAGCATATACATAACTATGTTTGCAAGTTTTCAAAATTTTAACTACAAGAACCTTCTCAATGTTACCCATCCCTAATAATGAAGATTCTAACCTTTAAGTGTCAATTTATTCTAAAAGGAATTTTTAAAAAATGGTTTTACCTGGGAGTCACCCAACTTTCACCTAGGATTCATATTGAGAAGTGACCTCACTCGGGGTTTGCAGCTTTCCCGTATTCTACCAGTCATCATACACCAGACTGAAACTTCAATCTCCGTTTTCTTTATAGGTTGGTTCATAAGAGATATAAAATCTCGGGCCGGTTATGTCACATTGCTTAGCAACAGAGTTAATCTCTCAGTGACTGGAGACCTCGAGACGACACAGGGCAATAGGATCTTTTATGGTGGAGTCCCCCATACCAGAGATTATTGCTTCGGAGCCAAAAAAAAGTAAAGGGCCACAAAAAGGGGCCATAATGATATGCTTGAATGGGCTGACTTGTCTCATTTCTGGCCTTTTCCCCCTTTATTTCATTTTTCTCTATTGCCCTTTGATGCTTCATATTCCTTTTTTTATTTCTTTCTTCATCTCCTCTCCTCTCTGCTACCCCATCTCTCTTTTTCCTTTCTTCTTTCCTCTTTTCTCTTCTCCTCTTCCCTCTCTGCTCTCCTACCTATTCTTTTTCCCTTTACTTTCCTCCCAGCTTTTTCCCTTTTTTTTTCCTCCAGTCTTTTAACTCTTCTCTACTCTTTTATTCTCCTTTCGTCTCTCTTTTTTTCTTTTCTATTGTTTCTTCTCTTTTCCTTTCCATTTTCCTTTTCTCTCCTGTCCTTTTATTAATCTTCTTTCCTTTCCTTTAATTTGATCTTTCTGTTCACGTTGCTTACATTTTCTTTATTTTTTTTCCTCTTCTATTCTTCCATCCACTTCCATTCACTCTTCCCCTTCCTTGTTTCTTCTTCTCTTTCCTCTGCTTTGCTTTTTATTTCTTTTGTTCCTGTTTTCCGTCTTCTTCTTTTTTTTTTTCTTCCATCTCTTCTATTCTCTTCTCATTTTCTCTCTGTTCATTTATTTTTTTCTTACATTTTTGCTCTCTTTTTACCTTTCCCTTTTTACTTTTGTCACTTTCCGATCCTCTTTTTATTTTTATTTATTTTCTTCCTCTTCTGTTTCTTCTCCCCTTTTTCATCTTTTTCTTTTCTTAACCTATTGTTTCTTTTTTTCTCTACTATCCCTTCTACTCTCTTCTCATCTTCACTCTCCCTTTTTCCTTTTCTCGTGTTTTCTTTTTCCTTTCCTTTTATTTTTTTCATTCGTTTTTGCTCCTTTTACTATTCCCATTTTACTTCCTTTGTTCCTCCTCTTCCTTCTCCTCATCCCTCCTTTTATCATTGTTCTCTTTTTATAATCTCCTTAATCATCTTTTCTTTTCCTCTCTCCTCCCTCTTCTATTGTTCTCTTTTACATCTCCTTTATTCTTTCCTCTCCTTTTAGCTTTTTTTTTTTTACTTTTTTCACTTTCCTAATCTCTTTTTATTTCTTTTGTTCCTTTTTTCATTTCTTCCGTACATTTGTTTTATCTTTCTCATTGCTAAACCTTTTGTTTTCCTCTTTCTTCTCTTCTATTGTTTTCTTCTCATTTCCTTGGTCCTCTTGTTTTCTATTTCCTCTCCTTTCATTTTCATTTTTAATTTTTATTTGCTTTTTATGTATTTTCTTCTTCTGTTTCTTCTCCCCTTTTTTCATCTTTCTCTTTTCCTAACCTCTTGTTTTCCTTTTTTCTCTCTACCATCCCCTCTACTCTCTTCTCTCCCTTTCTCCTCTCCTGGTGTTCATTCATTTTTGCTCCTCTTTTATTTATCCCTTTTATCCCTTTTCCTTTTATTTTTACTTTCCTATCCCCTTTTTCCTTTTTAGTTCCTCTTCTTTCTTCTCCTCTTTCCTGCTTTTATCATTGTCCTCTTTTTATAATCTCCTTTTCTCTCTCTCTCCCTCTTCCATCTCTTCTACTTTCTTCTCATCTTTTCTTTTCCTCTCTCCTCCCTCTTCTATTGTTCTCTTTTACACCTCCTTTATTCTTTCCTCTCCTTTTACCTTTCTTTTTTACTTTTTTCACTTTCCTAACCTCTTTTTATTTCTTGTTCCTTTTTTATTCCTTCTGTGCGTTTTTTTATCTTTCTTATTGCTTAACCATTTGTTTTCCTCTTTCTTCTCTTCTTTTCTTCTCTCCTCTTGTTCCCTTTAACCTCTCCTTTTATTTTTGCTCTGCTTTTACCTTCCCATTTTTCTGTTGTCACTTTCCTATTCTATTTTATTTTTTTTTGTTCCTTTTTTTTTCTCTCTCATTTTTTATCTTTCTCATTGCTTAACCTTTCATTTCTCTCTCTCCTTCTTCTTTTCTATTCTCTTATCATTTCCTCTCTCCTCTTATTCTCTTTTTCTTCTTCTTTCATTTTTGATCAACTTTTACCTTTCCTTTTTACTTTTGTCTGTTTTGTCTCTTTCATTTTTATTCCCCTCACTCTCTTGTTACCTCTTCTCTTTTTTTTCATTGCACTCTGTGACAATGTCCATTAGAGGAACTGCTGGGAAATGGAGTTTTTAATAGTTACCAAGGCATAACACAGTGTTCAGTGGACATTCAGTTAGCCTGTTCACCTCTAAACGAAGTGTCACTGAGTACTGACAATCAGTTCAGGGAACAGCTGTCTCTGTGGCAGACACTTTTTACATGCTGCGCCCCCCGGGCAGGGAGCACAGCAGCGCTTGGACAGACGCAGTGTTAGGCGGCTCACGTGGATAGGCCTTTAGCCTTCATAACACAGCCTTGCTTTCCAATGCATTGAAGGCAAATTATAAAATTCTGGATGACAAAAATGTCTGATGAGCTCAGAGAGCAGAGCTGGCAACCGTAGGACAATCAGCGCATAGCAGAGGATGTCAACACAAGACGCTGCCCGGAATTACGGTCTAATTGGCTTCATGGTAATTATGTACATCGGGGAGCACTTATTACAATCCCAGGCGTGTCTTCATGTCTGTGGATCAAAGTTATTTCTCTCCTCTTCTGACAATTCGCAGACATCTTCCAGCCTTTGCTCTCCATTTCCAATTTTCATATCAAGAGATGGGTGGCCGCGTCTCTGCACAGCTCGCCATAAAGTTCCAAAAATCACCAGCTGAGCACACAATCTATTATTCACATAGGAGGGTGGCTGCATGAGCGGAAGCCCAACTTTTGGCAAAACTTTTTTAAGTTGGGAAAAGAGCTGTCCTCATTTCCTTATTTACCTTGTCTTCCAATTGCTTTTCCTCCTCTCTCCCCTCTCCTCTACTTTCCTCTTATGTCTCCTCTATCTCCTCTTGTTTCTGCTGCCCTTATCTGCTTTACTCCTCTATCTACTTCACCCCTTCTCTCCCCCAATATTTCCTCCATTCCTCTCTACCTTCTTCATCTTCTCCTCTTCCCTCCTCCACTCCCGTCACTCCTCCTTTCTCACCTCTCCTCTCCCTACTACCCTTTCTTCTATCCCTATATCTCTTCTTTCTGCTCTCCTCACCTCCCTTACTCCTCCATCCACTCCACCCCTATTTCTCCCCCTACCTTCCCTTTCCACCCCTTCTTCAGCTTCTCATCTCCTCAACTCCTCTATCTACTCCTCTCCCCGCTACCCTTTCCTCTCCCTACATCTCCTCTTCTTTCTGCTTTCTTCACCTTCTTTACTCTTCTTTCCACTTAACCCCACTTCTCCCCTTATCTTTTCTCCTTCCCTTACTCCCTTTTCTTCCTCTTATTTTCTCTTTCTCTCCCCTCTCCTCTCCCTTTCTTCTACCTCTCTTTTTTCTCTCTCTGCTTCTCGTTTCTGCTCTTTGCTCTCTTTGCTGTCTTCTCCACCCCTCTTCTTCTCTGATCTTCTCCTTCCTTCCTCTCTTCTCTCCTCCTGTTTCCTCTACTTCCCTTTCTCCTCTACATACATATTCTCTTCTTTCCGCTTTCCTCACCTCTTTTACTCCACTCTTCACTCCATCCCTCTTCTCCCCTGACCTTCTTCGACTTCCTCTCTTCTCTCCTCACATTTCCTTTACTTCCCTTTTTCCTCTACATACATCTTCTCTTATTTCTGCTCTTCTTGCTTTTTTTTTACTACCCCCTAGACTTCCCCCCCCCCCCCCCCCATCTCCTCTCTTCACCTGTTTTCTCCTCCACCTTCCTCTACTTCCCCTTCTTCTCTCCCTATATCTCCTCTTTTCTGCACTCCTCACCTTCTTTACTTTCCTCTCCACCAGTGTAGTGGGGCAGACATGCCGTGCCTTCACTTATTTCGGGACCCCCATATAAGCCTTCCCTGTATGTTCGCCATGGATAGCCTTCGCTATTACCCTGCCCCCTTTTTTTACGACTACACCCCTGCTCTCCACTTTTTTCTCCCCTGATCTTCTCTCACACTCTTCACACCTTTTCCATAACCTCTCATCCCTCCCCTCTCCTTTCTCTCCTACTTACCTTTCTTCTCTCCATACATCTTCTCTCCCTTCTGCTCCCCTCACCTTCTTTAATATCCTCTCCACACCACACCTCTTCTCCCCTGATCTTCTCCTTCCTTCAGCTCTTCTCACCTCCCCTATCCTCTACTTTTCTTCTCTCCCTACATCTCTTTTCTGCTCTTATCACTCCTCACCTCCACTCCACCTCTTCCCTAAACTTCCCTTCCTCTTTACATCTTCTCCATATTTTATTGTCCGCCCTCCACCCAACTCTTCTTTCTGCTCTCCATATATCTCTTCTTTCGGCTTTCCTCACCTTCTTTACCACCCTCTCCATACAACTTCTTTTCTCCCCTAGACTCCTCTCCCACCTTTTTTTACCCTCTCCATATTTTCTCTCCCCTCTCTTCTCTCCTGCCCTCCCTTCTTCCCTTCTCACTATTTCTCCTTTGTCCTTTCCTCTTCTATTCACCCTCCTTCCCTCATCTCTCCTCTCTTCTTTCCTCTGCTGTCCTGCCCTCATTTCCCATTCTCCACCTATCCATCACACCCTCTCCTCTCTTCTCCTACCCCTATATCCACCACCCTTTATCTTTTCCCCTATCCCCTTCTTTTTTCTCCTTTTTTTTTTTTTTTTAATAAATGTAAGCACTTCTCCTCTCCTATTGAACAATATCCTCCTGGGTTTCAAATAGACAGCATTCTTCTTTACAGCCCAGTTGTACCTGACCCCGTTCTGTTTGTATTTATTACAGTTTGATCCTGCCACTCCACAGGGTATGTACCTAATAAAATGTGATCCAATTAAAACGTGACTGCCAGTAAAACGGGCCAGGGCTATAAAAGATTTTATTATATTACAATGACATTTATTCAAGGCTAATATAAACAGACTTCTCGTCGCTTGTCGTTTAGGCAAGGACTTTTACGTGTTCCTGAGCACACAACAAACAGATTAAAAGGCATCTTCAACCTAAAATGTAATATAAAGTGAAAGATTTCAGCATTTAATGAGGACCTATAGTCTTTTATTTGTTTGTTTTTAATACGCATGCAGAATAGATTAGTATAAAGTAAACCTAAGAACAAAACCGGGGGCAATAATATGAAGTTGCTCCCCCCACCCTTTGCGACTATAACAGGCTTCTTCCTTCTGGGAAAAGATTCCACAGGATTTTATTGGGATTGATGTCAGGCCTGTGTGAAGGTTGCTTTAATTTCTGTTGCTGCAAGGTAGTAAGCACACAAATGTCTGAAATGTCTTTGTATGTTGTAACATTACCAGTGACCTTTACTGGAAACAGCTCAATTTTTGGGGGAGATTCTACATACTTTGAGCCATATAGGCCAGATGGCTATGGCCAGATGGCATTTCTCTTCATAAGGATGGCTTCCTTCAACCTGGGCTGGATAAGGTTGTGGGCTAGATGGACATAGGCTTTATGCATAACCCTGAATTTGACCTTAAAATACCTACACTGAACTTTGCCTACCCGCCTTCATCCCGGAATAAGGGTGCAGTT
Source organism: Pyxicephalus adspersus (assembly GCF_032062135.1). NCBI lineage: Eukaryota > Metazoa > Chordata > Amphibia > Anura > Pyxicephalidae > Pyxicephalus > Pyxicephalus adspersus. The sequence continues at coordinate 7,854,827 of NC_092865.1, forward strand.
GCTTAGACCGTAAGCTCTTCTGGACAGGGTCCTCATCTGCTCCTGTTTAATTGTTTGTATATGCACTTACTGTATTAGTCTTCCTAACTGAAAGAAGCAAATCATCATTCAAGCCTAATGACCTCTAGTGGTGTAAACAGTTAACTACAAAGGACAGTGCTAAAGAGAACATGAGTATTGCAGGCCATTTTTATTTTTTAAAACAAAAAAAGAGTTGAACTTTAAATAAAAGTTATTTTTTGGGTTAGCTGGTCCCTAGGGATGCTACTTTCCTTTCCTGCAGTAGATACAGAATTTGCTGACTTGATTGCAGTACATGATAACTGGCCTATTATACATCTACCAACAATACATAATACTTCATTACATGACACTCCAAAGAAGGAGGAGAACCATCCTGAAAATAAAAGGAGGCATCAAAGAAAACATTTGGTAATGAAACAATTTTATTTTTGTGTAAACGGGGCTCAGACAACTGGTTTTCTATTTCTTCCAAAAGCATAAACAGCTTTTTATTACGATGAGAACAATGGTGCCATGTATTCCCGGCCTGGCAAAGTCCAAACATGTGCCGATGCCGGTTTGTTTCCAAAACAGTGCCAGTTAGAGCGTAGAAGTCGCAACCTAGCTGCATTCCTGACGCGCTTAAACCTTTATGTGACTCGCAACGAAGAACCAGAGTTTGTAAATGTTCACATGGAAAATATTGGTGTAATACATGTATAGTACTATGCTGACGCACAAGCAACAATTTCCTCAGGAATACCATTTTCTTGCAGTTTTTGTAGCGGTTTCTCCAATTGTAGAGCCTGGTACAGCAGGGGTCCTCTACATTATTTACAATTATTTCAAGTATTCGAGCCAATATTGTTACAGACCTACAAATTTACAGTACACGCCCCGAGACCATTACTATACCTAGTTTTTGGATATAGAGTACAGAGAGAAAATGCTGCTCCATAGTCATGTGACCAATTGCCTAGGCATGAGAAGCCATAGTCTTTGCCTAAATGACTTGTTCTGTCTACATCATCACTAGTGATTGCCCACATTATACCCAAACCAGTCACGGCCCATTAAAACCCATTCTGTCACCTGACCACGTGCCTATGCATTTGGTCACGTTAGCTAAAGACAATCCTTTGGGGATTGGCCCTTTTGTAAAGGTAGCCAACATTTCAGCTTTATTATTTTACCCTATCCCTCCCCACCCCACCCCCATAGAAGAGATTATGTGGCCAAAACCACTAACATTAAGAAGAAATCAGCAACTAGATACAGGTTCTGCAGGTAATGCAGTGTTCTTCTGCAATAATGCTAATCTTAGCTGAAACATAGAAGCTCTCAGCAAAGTGGTTTATAGATATCATGTGTGCATGTAAAACATTTTTTTATATTTTTGCCCCTATTTATCCGAACCAAGTAGCCCCATTTCTTGGGTCCCTATATAAGGGTCAACAATCTACCTATCTGACCCAAGTTGGCCTTTTTTCTGGGTACCTGTATGAGGTCCACAATCTACCCGTCTGACCCAAGTTGCCCCATTTTTTGGGTCCCTATATAAGGTCCACAATCTACCTATCTGACCCAAATTGCCCCATTTTTTGGGTTCCTGTATGAGGTCAACAATCTACGCATCTGAACCAAGATGCTCAATTTTTTAGGTTCCTGTATGTGGTCAACAATCTACCCATCTGACTCAAGTTGCCCCACTTTTTGTGTTCCAATATGAGGTCCACAATCTACCCATCTGACACAAGTTGCCCCATTTTTTGGGTTTCTTTATGAGGTCCACAATCTACCATCTGACCCACGTTGCCCCATTTTTTGGGGTCCTATATGATGTCCACAATTCACCAACCTGATCCAAGTAGCCCCATTTCTTGGGTCCCTATATGAGGTCAACAATCCACCCATCGGAACCACGTTGCTCTATTTATTGGGTCCCTATATGAGGTCCATGATCTACCCATATGACCCAGGTAGCACCATTTTTGGGGTTTTTTATATGAGGTCGACAATCTACCCACCTGACCCAAGTTATCCTATTTCTTGGGTCCCTATATGAGGTCAACAATCCACCCATCTTACTCAGGTAGTCCTACTACTTGGGTCCCTATATGAGCTCAACAATCTACCCACCTGACCCAAGTAGCCCTATTTTTTAAGCTCCCAAATGTTCTGAAATAAGATTCAGAATTTATCATATGTGCAGAGTACTTGGAACATAATGTAACAAGTCACAGCAAGTCATTTATCTTTTATTAAGGTCGTTATTCCACTGCCTAGCATAAGGGCCGATCTGGGACCCCTTGCCGGAGCCCTGCACTACCACCTTAAAATGCCCATATTACAATCCACCCTTCGGCGTGAGCACAATGGCTCAATGCTGGTTTCAGCAGGGAAAGATTACATTATGATTTGAACTGAAATGGTCACGATTTTACTTAACATAAAGCGCAAGCAGTAGGTCGCCCATTTGAAATGTAAAATGTTTCCACAAAGACACTAATTGCCGGTCAAGATGTTTTCCTTCGGCCCGTCGGGGGTTCAATAATCGACTTTGTAATGGTAAAATATTCCAGAAAGTTGCCTGCTCATTGTGTTTTCCAAGTGTGAGCCCTTAGACCTTCTATAGAGCTATGTTTGGCCCCTCTGATTTTCCTAATCTGCCCGAAACGACAAGGCTCGGCCTAAATTGGCAATAACACAATGTAATTCTCCAGCGCGGTGTCCAAGCCTTTTGCTTTTGTGTCCCAAACTGTTTAAAGCTCTTTTATTTTCTCAGAGGATTGGTCTGACTATACAAGGATTACATTACCAGACACGGTTCCTTTCATCAACGTTTTTCCCCACGAGTCCGTGATATAGGAACGCTTGCAAGATTGAAGTTTTGTGCTGAGTGTTATTCAGAAAGTAAGATTAAAGCTGAATGCCAGACAATGTCCAATTACACAGAAGAGGGCTGTTCTATCCAAGGTCTAGGCTGGTCATTAACACAGCCCTGGCTGGTGCAGCAGAGGACTTGATTTTTTTTTTGCTGCAATTAAGCAACATTTACAAGACTCCTACTTGCCCCAGTATGTAAATGGACAGTGAATGAAGAAGCAGCAAACTGATAAGCTTATCTCTGTCACCTTGCTCTGTCCTCCTGTTTGTATGTCCTTTGTTAGCACATGTGCACTGCAGCACAGCGGCTCCTTGTGCTTCTTATCTCACCTCCACTCTTATCTTTGCTGTACTGTGGATTGCAAGAGGATGGTACCAGGTGTTAGGGCTATGCCCTATGGAAGGTGACACAGGATTACCTGGAATGCAGAGTCTAATACCCCTTTCACGATCCTTTCCAATGACTAAGGACTGAACGATGCATGAACGAGTGTTGTACATACACCATCATTCTGCTTTATGCAGAGGGGAGGGGGAGAACAACGGAACGGCACCCCCTTCCCTTGCATTAGGATCATTCATCGTCCATCGTCCTTGGATCCGCCAGGACGGTCGTTCGGATGATGGATGATGGGCGCTGTACACACGCCAGTTTCTTGTCCAATATCAGCCCTGAGCCGACTATCGGGCGAAAACCATCGGACGTGTGTACGTAGCTTAAGTGTCTCCTGGTCTTCACCAGAGCACCCCACAAGGGACAATGGGCCAGGTATCCTAGTGGTCACTGGACTACTTTGCTACAGGGAGAACACCAGGTCGCTACCCTGATCCAGAGAATTTTGTAAATCCGACCATCAACCTCATAAAAGTGCCCCTTGTTTTCATATCGAAGAGGAAGAGGGTCACCTAATCTGCCTACTACCCCACCTCCCCCCAACAACATAATATACTTACCATCCCATTCCCCTTTGCTCCATTCAGTCCCTGGTAGTGAGATATCTGGAAACATTGGGAATGGTAAGCATGTAACTCTCCCTCCAATATGAAGGTCTAGGTGTTTAGTCATTGATCCAGTCCTCCTCAACAAGTGAATTGGGTTAGGGAAAGAGTCTATGACCCTGATTTATTAAAGTTCTCCAAGTCTGGAGAGAATACACTTTCACCAGTGAAGCTGGGTGATCCAGCAAACCTGGAATGGATTTCTTCAGTCATTTGCTTTTTGCTAGCAAATGTTTTAAATCCTGGACCAGATCCATTCCACATTTGTTGGATTGCCCAAGTTCACTGATGAGAGTGTATTCTCTCCAGCCTTGGAGAACTTGGAGAATCCTAAATCAGGGCCTATACCCCTGTGTAAGTTCCATCAAGTTATTCTGGAGTTTTCAGAGGGCTTTCTTTCCCGAGTCCTGGAAACTGAATAGAACTGGATGTAACTATAAAAAGGGATGTAAATGTTTCTGGATAGGAAGGGGTCACTTTAATGAACTGGTTAGGAGTCCTTTAGAAACATTCCCAGGTGAATGGAAATCCACTGGCCACAGTTTTTGGCTATTTCTGCTCAGAGCTTCAATCTAGGGCCCCTTTCATACCTGTGGAAAATCATGCAGCTGGTCGTAAGCAGCAAACCACACTACAGGTTAACACATTTGCACACAATTGTGGGTATGATTGTGCAGTTCCTCCTTTAGAGAAAGAATAGCAACTACATGGCCAAAAGCTGCTTGTCATTTTCTGGAGCCACGGCCACATGCACATAATGGTTCCCAGTGGCTCCTATTCACTTGAATGGAAGTGGTTAAGACAAAAGTTGAGTGTGCAGCAGAATCCTGAGGTCAACCATGGGTCTGAAATGGCCCTAAATGAGCTAACTGATGGGTATCCTTTACTATAATTTTAAAAACAAGAAGCTTCATATATGCAAGGATTGGCTTTTGGTCCAAATAACTCAGTATCTAATAGCGGAATGATTTACTAAAAGGTTCAATGACCCCTTTACTAGTTCACATTATTATGCACAGTTTTATTTATTTTAATAAATCCTAGCAGTCATCCCATTCTGTATTCAGCACACAATTCTCCCAAACATACCTCATGCAGAGTACAACAAGAGTTAACCCGGCAGCCTTTGAATAGGATGTTTGTATTGTATCTGCAGGAACATTTACATGCATGGGATATAAACTGCCGAGTGTTTGCATATTCTCCATCAACATCGCCCCGTTTCCTTTTTTTTTCTGCTTTGCGTGCTCTGGAAGAAGCACCAGAACTCGGGAACAGAATAATGGAAATGTGAAGAGAAACAGATGTACATACAACTGTCAGGACGGTGACGTGAGCCGCCAGAATTGCTGGAATAACATGGAAGAGATCCTTTTGTATGGCGGCCTCTCCACCAAAGTGTTGAAGAGTTTTGTAGGGATCTTCCCTGGCAAAAGCAACCCCTGAAAGTTCCTTTTTGTAAAAATTGGAATATTATTCTTTGTATTTCCAACACGCGCAGGAAATATCACAACTGTGATGGGGAACAGTGGAGAGATTTGTGGGGAAAATCATTTAGTAACCAAATTACAAACAATTCTGCATAATTTATAGCTGATCTCCACAAAATAATTCACCCCCATACTGCTGCCATTAAAAACATAACTAATTTAACATATGGTTTTTATTTTGCAACTTTAAAAAACACCAAAAAAACTTTATTTGTGCCATATGTATAGACCAGGGTTCCATGGAATCTTAGGGTCCCTCCGGAAGTTCCTAGGGTTCCTTGAGCAATGAGCAATTTGTACGTCTTCAGTCAGTATAAGTGACACCAATGATCTTTTTGGCTGTAAGGGTGACATTCTTCCCAATGGCCAGCAATGTAAGAGGAATTCTTCCCACTGACCACCACAGTAATATACTGTGATCTGTGGATATAGGAGTTAAAGAAGGGGTTCCCTGGAGACCTAAAAGATATTTCAAGGGTCCCCCATGTTAAAAAATCCAGATGGGCCAATCTAGAACGTGCGGCCGGTTCCGTCAGGGTTAATTCCAGATATTACCCACCGTGAGATGTGAGGAATGTTTTTTTCCGAAGTCTCTTTCTGTTCCATATGTGGCTTTGCTAACAATATACATCACACTTCTCGGTGACATAATAACTAGTCTTCTTTCCCTGTGACACCGAAAATACAGCCTTTACCTCGATTGCTATTTAAATTTATACCCAAGACAGCAATTTACTGCAATATAATATAGAAAACAGGAATGTCGCTTGCACAATATACACACACATAACACACCGACATAATTGCTTGTGTAACACATAGATGCCTTGCAGTCACCAAAGTAACAAGATGTTGTCACAATCTTTGTGTGATCAAGATGTCACAATGTGCTGTAAGCAGACAGTGGAGGTTTGACTGCTTGTGGCCCTGGGGGCAATCCGCACGTCGGAGCTCCGGCTCCGTGTTCTTTACAGTAGAGGATCATGGGAAGTCAGCTTACTGCCGGAGAGTCCCCAGTCCTAGCCGAGCAAATGCAAAACATTTATGATAGTTGTTATGATTGTCAAATGATGGTGGAGAAGAGCCCCTCTTACATTGATGGTCTGTGTAGTGCTCTTATATTAATGGCAAGGGTAGAAGGACCCCTCATATTGGTGGTCATTGGAGAAAGCTTCTTATATAGGTGATCAGTGGAGAAAGCCTCTTATATTGGTGATCAGTGGAGAAAGCCTCTTATATTGGTGATCAGCGGAGAAAGCCTCTTATATTGGTGGACATTGGAGAAAGCTCCTTATATTGGTGACCATTGAAGAAAGCCTCTTATATTGGTGATCAGTGGAGAAAGCTCCATATATTGGTGGCCATTGGAGAAAGCCCCTTATATTGGTGGCAATTGGAGAAAGACTCCCCTTCTTGGTGATCAATGTAGAAGGTCTTCTTTGAATTGGAGGTCTGTGAGAGAAGAACCCCCGTACATTGATGGTCAGTGGAAAAGTGCCCTCTTTTATTGGTGGTCAATAGAGACGGGTTCCTTGGTGGTCAGTGGAGAACAAAACCCTTAATTGGTGCAGAAGGTCCCCTTTAAAATGTTGGCCTGTAAGAGAAGGACCCCCACTTAATGGTCTGTGTAACCCACCCTTATACTATTGGTCATTGGAGAAAGACACCTTTTATTGGTGGTCAGTGGAGAAACCCCCTTTTATTGGTGATCAATGGAGAAGCTCTTCTTTGAATTGGAGGTCTATAAGAGAAGAACTCCCAAACATTGATGGTCATTGGAAAAGTGCCCTCTTTTATTGGTGGTCAATAGAGACGGGTCCCTTGGTGGTCAGTGGAGAACAAAACCCTTAATTGGTGCAGAAGGTCCCCTTTAAAATGTTGACCTGTATAAGAAGGACCCCCTGTGTAACACACCCTTATATTGATGGTCATTGAAGAAAGACACCTTATATTGGTGGACAGGCCTCCTATTTTGGGGGTCAGTGTAGAACAAAACCATTTTATTGGTGATCAATGCAGAAGGACCCCCTCCAAATGGACTGTGTAACGCTCTCTTATATTGGTGATCATTGGTGGTCAGCGGAGAAGGACCCAATGCGTAAGTGGTCTGTGATAGAAGGGTACTTTATTAATGGTCTGTGTCTTGATCCCTTATACTAATGGTCAGTGGGAATTAGAATCTGGTGACGTTGGTGACCCCTAAACTTTGGTGGTCAGTGGGAAAAGTGTTGCCTTACATTGGTGGTAAGTAGAAAAGAGCCTCTTTAACTTTGATTGTTACTGAGATGTTCCCCCTTACATTTGTGGTCACTAGGAGATACCCCCATACAATGGTGGTCAGTAGAATAAGATCCCCTTACCTTGTTGTTCAGTGGGGGAAAGACATTTTTATTAATAATCATTTGGTCAGATGGGTCCCTATATAATCATGGACAGCAAAAGAACACTTCACATTGGTCCTCCATATGGGAAGGACCTCTTACATTGTGATTTTTGGAAGAAACACCAACTTATAATGATAGTCCCTGAGAAAGAACCCCCTTTATATCATCTTTGTCACTGGTTACCTTTCTTTGATAAAGCTGACCAGAAAATGAGATGCCACTACTGCTCCCACCATTGGTCTTGATTTATAACAGTTTACCAAGACTGGAAAAAATAGACTTTAATGGGAGAACCTGGGTGATTTGACAAACCTGGAATGGATCTGGTCCTGGATCCATTAGTAAATAATTTTTAAGAAATCCATTCCAGGTTTTCTGGATCCCCCAGCTTCTCCCATGATAGTCTATCTTCTCCAGTCTTGGAGAGCTTTAATAAATCGGGCCCATTGTATTTAAATGAGGTGGCACTAACTAGAAAGAGATCAGGTGGATAAAGGTAGATCTGTACAGGACCCGGTTATCATTAATCCTATTATTTTTTTGGCTAGTTTACTTCTATTTGCTGGAGGCTATTACTGTTTTACAAGGAGGACATGTAACATTTATGGGCACTTACGCATGTTAACTAGGCCAGTTGCAATAAATGATAAATTATGGGGCAATTTTATTAGTTTAAAATACATCTGTACTATAAAAAAAAAAACATCTCAATGCTGAATGTTTCTCTTCATCTTTGAATAACATAATAATATTAATAATAAAATTATTAATAATTAACATTTAATAAATAATTAATAATTAATAAAATGCATTTAAATCATATATAATGTTTGTAAATGCATGCAGTGGTTACATCATAATCCGGCATTATGTCATAGATATAGGTATGATAAAGGCCCTTTAAAATATTTATCCATGTTGGTTATTAAAACATCACTGTCATAAACCAACGTGTCATTCTGATGTCTTTTTATAATACCGGAGAGACCGGCATCCCCACCCACTGCATGACCTAAGTGTTGCACCCTTTTTATGCAAATACAAATAGTCCCCAGGAATGATGATGTCATAGGAAAGGCATTATCCCTTTTTCATCCACTTTTAATCTGGATGTGTACGGCTGACGGCAGTCATGCTAGCACAATGTATAGTGTATTTTGTGTGTTTTACAAACCTGTTCTGTAGCCTGTTTGGGTAGAGGTTTACTTAGGAGGCGTTGTTGGCCTTTGGCCTAATTGTGTCACTTTGTCACTGACATCCATCATCCCCCACCCATTCTCAGTTTTTCCCACATTTCACTATTTTATCCCTGTCATACTATGGTATCAGTCAGGGCCCATTCACACCTACAAATGCGAGTCACAACATGAGTGCTAAAGCACATGTGTAGGTGTGAATGGCCTCATACCAAACTATAGTACATAATTGTGACCCAGCCACAAGAATGGAATTTCTTCTTCTTCTGACTCCTAAACCCTCACTACTTACCCGCCATTTCATATCAACCCATTTATTGTGAATCTGCCACAATAATGTTTTTTCTTCAGACCCTTAAAACCTCACTTCTTACCCACCATTCCATATTCTCTTATCGATTGGGAACCAGCCACAACAATAATATTATTTCTTCTTCTGACCTTAAAGCCTCACTACTTACCCACCATTCAATGTCCCCCATTTATTGTAAACCAGCCACAAGAATGGCTGTTCTTCTTCTCCTTTTTACTCCTAAACCCTCCCTCCTTACCCACCATTCCATATCCCCTCATCTCTTGTGAATCAGCCACAACAATATTATTTCTTTTTCTTCTGACCCTTAAACCCTCACTACTTACCCCCCTCATCTCTTGTGAATCAGCCACAACAATATTATTTCTTTTTCTTCTGACCCTTAAACCCTCACTACTTACCCGCCATTCCATATCCCCCATTTATTGTGAATCAGCCACAACAATGTTTTTTCTTCTTCTGATTCTTTAACCCTCAATACTTACCCTCCGTTCCATATCACCCCCATCTATTGTGATCCAGCCACAAGAATGTTTTTTCTTCTTCTTCTGATTTTAAACCCTCACTACTTACCCACCATTCCATATTCCTCATCTCTTGTGAATCAGCCACAACATTATTATTTCTTCTTCTTCTGACCCTTAAATCCTCACTACTTACCCACCATTCCTTTTTCCTCAATTTATTGTTAACCAGCCACAACTATGTTTTTCTTCTTTTGACTTTTAATACCTCACTAATTACCCACCATTCCACCCCCACCCCACCCCCATCTATTGTGAACCAGCCACAAGAATGATATTTCTCCTTCTCCTTTCAACTCTTAACCCCAATTTACCATATCCCTCCATTTATTGTGAACCAGCCACAACAATGTTTTTTTTTCTTCTTCTAACTCTTAAACTCTCACTCCTTAACCACCATTCCATATCACCCCTATCTATTGTGAACTAGCCACAAGAATGGTATTTCTTCTGCAAATGTCTTCTTCTGTCTCTTGAACCCTCACTACTCACCCATCATTCCATATCCTCCATCTAATATGTGCTACTTCCCCCTCTTAGATTGTAAGCTCTTCTATACAGGGTCCTCTCCTCCTGTGTCTTTCATCATTTGCAACCCCTATTTATTGTACAGTGCTGTGTAATATGTTGGTGCTATATAAATACAGTGTAATAATAAGAAAAATAAATGCCTTTTCATGCAGCAAAATTTTGGGTAGATCCATAGACGAAAAATTGGGCTACACTACCATGTACTTACATGTAAGGACAAATTGTTGGAAGGTGAGATTGGACCTGATGGTCTGATAGTCATGGAGAGAAGAATCATATGAGAAGAACCATGAGTAGTGTTGACTTGGAGGTCATTCCCAGAAAAAATATATAAAAATATATTTATTTTTTATTATTATGGCTTTTTTAAAACTAAATTTCCCGTAGAGAAGACTGGTCTTCCTAGCCAGTTGTGTTGAGTGACAGGTCTCAATGCGCACATTAGTTGTGTGTTGAGTGACAGGTCTCAATGCGCACATTTCCCCTAGACACACATTAGTTATGCAGGACACAACTGTGTGATATCGCTCAGAAACCTACAATGTGTGTGGCATAAAATGCAAAGACCCGAAGCTAGGAGAAAGTGGGCAATGATATCAGTGGGGACTCTCCAATCTTTGAGGTGGTTTGGACTTAAATGTTTCAGCTTGGAATTGCAGGAAAGAATGGTTGTATGATTGTCATGGTAGTTCAGTAGTTTAAAGTAGAGTAGTTGGAATTCCTGCAAAAAATGGACTCTTTTGGTGGTATGGTGCTTCCATTTGGCCAATTGAAAGTGGTATTTGAGTTGTAGCCTGGAGGTAATCCAAAGTATACTACTTGGAACCTCCTAGAACTGGTATGATAGTGGACACCCCAACACCTACCCTTGGCCCCACATCAGTTTTGTATTTTACTACAGAATTATGGACAAAATTGGACAGATATTTTCCCACTGGCAGTACGACTCAACCAAGGGCCATCATCGGTGTGCAAGGGGTATTTCCCTATTGGGCCCCTTCTAAAAGAGCTTGACTTTTTAGCTATGGCCAGCCTATACTTTTTTAATGGTAATTTCTTAAGCCCCCTGCTTGTCTTATATCTTTTGTACATGGACTTGGTCCCATTGGTGTCTTAATTTTGCTTCTTCTTGTTCCCATTGGTGTCTTAATTTTGTTTCTTCTTGTGGTCATAGCTAACCAGTAAAGTCCATTTTAATCAGGCAAATATTGATCATATTGTATTATATTATAATAATAAATCATTAAAGGAGGTAGAAAGTTGACATAATCGGACTCATTTATTTAAGCTCTTCACGACTGGAGAGCATACACTTTCATTGATGAAGCTGAGTGATCCAGCAAACCTGGAATGGATTTCTTAAAAGTCATTTGTTAGCAAATAGTTTTAATCCTGGACCATTTCAGGTTTGCTGTGTCACCCAGCTTCACTCAAAAAAGTCTATCCTCTCCAGCCTTATCCTCTCCAGTCAGGCCCAATGATGGATGTACCATCACCTGGACTTCTCCAAAAATTACAAAACCCAATATCCAACTTATACTATTCTAATTTTTGCACCCCTACCATATCTCTCATTTCCTTTCTCCTTGTGACACCTGCACAAGAAATTTTGGAGAGCAGTTATTACCAGGTCAGGAAGCCTAAAAACAACAATTATTATCGTTATTACACAGTATTCATATAGCGCCATCATATTACGCAGCACTGCACATAGTCCATAGTCCAAGTCCATAGTCATGTCACTAGCAGTTCCTCAATGGAGCTCACAATTTAATGTTCCTACCATAGTCATATGTCCTTTTAACACAGTCTAAGGTTAATTTTGAAAGGGAAGCCAATTAACCTAACTGCATGTTTTTGGGGTGTGGGCGGAACCTGAAGGAAACCCACACAAACACGGCAAGAACGTGCAAACTCCATGCAGATAGTGTCCTGGTCGATAAAAAATATTGGACTTTCTAAAAAAGTTCTAGCCCTGACCCACTCCATCCAAAATAAAAGCAAAAATACATAATAACTGAGTTGGGTTTTTAATAACCCATTCCAATTCTTGTTATCTCCAACGTGGATAATAAAGACACTTTTCTGCATTTTCCATACAGAAGCATTGTGAAAGGGAAGCTTATCTCTGAGAGTATGTATTCATACAGCAGTCAGGTATTTCAAGGCTTATAGGAACATTTTTTTTATTACATGCAAACAATCTCCTTTTCATGTCTTAATAAACTGCACAGTCTGGCAGAAAAGAGGTTTGCATAATCAGACTTCCTCCTAGAGATGTAACTTGAACCAGCTACTTGTAGTAGGTATTTGTTTAAAGAGAAGGCAAGCTCTGTTAAATACCTGGCAAAGGGTATAGATGTAAGTTTGGAGCTGGGTGTCTGCTTTGGGTTTGGAGATGGGCCGTATGGGCTTTGGCCTAGGTAATAGAGACCCATGGGGTAGTTTTTCCTCCCTCCTTTAGCTATCTTAAAGTGGACTGTTTGGCAAATTTAGTTCATTAATATATCCCCAAATATTGTGAATGTAAAAATGTATCTCTAAATGGAAAGTTTTGCCAACTCGGCCCATTTTAGGACACATAGAAGGGAGTCCTGACTTATTGGAAAATACTCTTTTGTGGGCAATGCTCACCAGTCTCCAATCAGTCCCACACCTATGAGACTGGTGGTGAATTTTAAAGCAAAGATATATTCCTCAATGCATTTTTTTTGGCATCTCACTATCAGCTGGTGGGGACGGGCCACAGTTCATGACTTTATTATCTCAGTCGCTATTTGCATAACAGAGTTTCAGGTCACATGGGGTGTCTAGAAGAAAGTGGTAAGAAATATCCCACTGCCATACAGTACTTTGGGTATAGCCATATCTTTGTAAATGCAAAATCTTTGATGATACATTATCAATGATTATTATTTCTCCGGGTCTGGTGTGGTTTTCTCTGCCCTTTAAGATGTATGATTACACTTTATGATTGCCATACATGTCAAATACTTACATAGTAAGTCAGGTTGAAAAAAGACCTAACTCCATCAAGTTCAACCACTAGGGAAGTAGATGTATCCCAGATATTAAACCTATGGATGGTTGGTCAGAGGCAATCAGATGTTCCCTGGATCAACAGTCTGTTATCTTTACTTTAATACCCATGTCCTTATGTTATAATCGTTTACAAAGGCAGCAAATACAGAAAAATACCTGATGATCTAAAGAAGTATATTTGTTCACCCCTAGGAATATTTATTCTAAAAAAACAAGATCAGTTGCCTAGCCTGTAAATATGCAATTTATAGAAAAGGGCAGAAATAAAAAAGGCTTTTAGGCAAAATAATACAACTAGACAAATAATTTAATAATGCAAAAAGAGATTCGCCCTAGGCTAAAAATAAATCAACTATGTGTATTGCCTTTTTGCCATTGCCATTCTCTACTAACCACCATCAGATTAAAACTCATTAAATGCTATTGTAAACTAACATATCTATGTCTTACCCAATCGTGGCCCTATAAGATACCCACAGAACCCATAGGGGAATCACACATTACACAATACATCAACACAATAAATGAAAAGTTCCTATAAATAGTAAAGTCAACATCCAAACATATCTATAGCATTCCTCCGGTATCATCCTAGTAACAAATCAAGGAACTCAGACACCTTCATTTAATTACAGCATATCAACCAGAATAGCAAAGAATCCTATGAGTAAAAAAGCCAACCAAAATATATCCTTCTATTCTGCTTAGGATAATTTTATTTTAACACCCCTTGTTTGTCTTCTTGCACCTTACCTATCATTCAACGATCATTTTACAAATTCTTGGTCACCAATTGCAGTCTTATGGAATGCCCTGATGAAGCTCTTTGAGCGAAACGCGTCAGAAATAGAGACCCAAATGGCAATTTACCTATATCCTCCCATGTGCTACTTGTAACATGGGTATAGAGCAAGATGAGGGTATTTGTGTTTAGTCCAGGCATTAGCATAGTTGATCTATATTAAGCCTAAGGGCGAATCTCTTTTTGTATTATTATACCTGATAATCTACCAAAAATCTAAAGTTCCTAACTTCTTGTTTCAGTTGACAACGCTGCCTCTGCTACAGTAAAATGTAACTATCAGCCCAGTTCTTGCAGGACAAACCCTACCTTACTGATCTCCATGCAAGGTGTTTGCAGTTCAGAAATAAAAATACAATCAAGGATATATATGAACAAAAAAAACACTGGTTAGATATTATAGGTGTTAAATACATTATTTCTATTATTATATGTAATTTATATAGAACCAACATATTACGCAGCGCAGTACATTTAATAGGAGTTGCAAATGACAGACAGATACAAACAATGACAAAGGAGGAGAAGAGGACTTTGCCCAATACATCACATCCAGTGAAGCTAAACAGCAACACAGCAAAAGCAATTTTAACATACAAAGGACGCTCATGCTTTCAAAAATTTTGGAATTATGCATTTTGATGTTAAAACAGACGGCCAACTTTATATAAAGTGAATACAAATCACAATGTGACTTTTAATGCTAACTTTTAAAAACATCACAGTATTCAAAAATAATAATAATAACATTTTCTTTATTGAACTATATATAAATCATATATAAATTATTATTATTATTATTATTATTATTATCATTAATATTAATAATAAGAAGAAACAGTATTTATATAGCGCCAACATATAACACAGCGCTGTACATTAAATAGGGGTCGCAGATACCACTTTTGTTACAATGTGCTCATTCAGAGTGGAACAATACATAGTAAATCTCAATGTTCCCATATCAAGGTACAAATATCATAACAAAATAATTGCTTTTTATTATCTCATAAAAATATCTGAGAATAGATATAAGCTGGAAGCAGCCGCAATGCTGGATAAGTCATTACTGCATTTCTTAATTAAATGTTTCTTCAAGGTGGCAGCAGATACCCCAGTAATATAAAAATGTAAAACATAATGACATATTCATTAGCAATCAAACAAATGAAAAAGAAACGTATGAATGTTCCACATAATGATTGTATATAATGACTATTACTTTACAATAACGTGTAGGGATGCATGGGGATGCAAACTGAAGAAGAAGAAGACATGAGAGAGGCAGATGCCATCATACATTCTCCCAACTGTCCCTGATTTGGAGGGACTGTCCCTCTTCACACTTCATAATTGCCCCTGATTTTAGGGACTGCCCCTCTTTATACCTTCTATCTGCCCCTAATTTGGCGGGACTGACCCTCTTTATATGTCCTTGATGCCCCTGATTTGGAGGAATTGTCCCTCTTCATATCCCCAACTGCCCCCGATATGGAGGGACTGTCCCTCTTCATACCTCCCAACTGCCCCTGATTTGGAGGGATTGTCCCTCTTCATACTCCCCACCTGCCCCTGATTTAGAGGGACTGTCCCTCTTCATACCCCCTAGCTGCCCCTGATTTGAAACAACCGTCCTTCTTCATACCTCTTATCCATTACTGATTTGGAGGTACTGTCCCTCTTCATACCCCCTAACTGCCCCTGATTTGGAGGGATTGTCCCTCTTCATACCCCCCATCTGCCCCTGATTTGGAGGGACTGTCCCCCTTCATACCCCCATCTGCCCCTGTTGTCTTGCTTTTTGGGTTGACATATACACCTCTATATAAAATGCAATTTTTAACTATTACAAGGATTTGCACAAAACCTTCATCCAGCCCCTAAATTATTCTGTTTGGTATTCCTAAAAGATAATATAAAGAAAACATACGTAATAAAAAAAACACAAGCACAATTATTTTTTGCTTATTATTTATTAAAGGTTGTAGCAGGGGGTGTCATTTCCTTATATACGCTGAGTTACAAAGTATCTGTAAAACATGGAGGTGCAATGTGAGAATGTTGAGAATAATTGTGTTGTCACTCAACACAGGACGTGCCTGCCCAAGGACCTTCATGGCAGGATCACTAGGTACTCTCTTAGTAAAAGGGGCAGATTTTTATTATGAAACGTTCATTTTGACTACTGTTATTAGCGATAGAGTTTAACTTAATAATCACCAGTACCCAATACAGGAACCACTTGTGTCGGGCGGTGAAAGAGTTACTTACCAAATACTTAAAATGAAAGTCGTTTGGAAATGGCTAATCGCTTTTCAACAGATAGTTTTACGTTTGCTTTCAAACGGATCTTTGTGGCTTAAGCGCTGACGATAAGTTCTTAAGGCCGGCTCTGGGCAACGGGCTGAGCTATACGTTTTTGTCATTCAGGAAATATGATACTGTGTGTTAGGTGTTCCCGAGCTTCCATTCAATAGGTTCAACAAACTAGAACTAGTCAAACAGGACGTGCTGCTGTACTTCTGACATAACGAGGAGCACAGCAACGAAAAATTCGCCTGCTTAATCTCCGTCATGTGGACTTTGGCAAGATGACCTCAAAAATGTGTCTTGTTCTTTACTTTCAAGGCTTGTACCTGGAAAAAGAAACAAAAGCTGTTTGAAAACACGCTCTCGGAATTTCTTTTTAAACTTCTTAGGCAGTCAACAGAAAAGGATTTGTGCAGAACAGATTAGGAGAGGCAGCGCGACCTTCTGCTCCGGCGAACGCCAACTGGGCACGAAGATCACTTTTGTCTGCGCGCGTTGGCAGGTGGGAGCCGCCAGCTTCAATGTAGCTTCTAAAAGTCAATGATTATCTCACCGGAGCTGGAGAAGTGATTAGATTGGGGGAACAGGGCCAACGAGTGAAACACACCCCACCACCATCAACCCCTGTATGGGGCAGCAAGCTTGAGCCATAGACACGGGTGGTATGTACGTGGCATCCCTGTGCCAAAGCAGCCATGCTGACTGTTAAAGAATTTCCCAGCCGACGCCACTCATGGATATGGTGAGTATTTTGCCTTTTGTATAAATGTATTTTAAAACATATGGAACAAAATTGCTCGGTATCTATAGTTTGTATATATGTGTGTTGTGCATGCGTAGATACAAAATATTATTATTATTGCTATTATTTAGGTAATATAAAATGAGGATATTATGGCATTGATATGATTTTCTAAGCCAGTGCAGCTTACAGCTTGCATTATCTTTGCAGCAATGATACCCAAGCTAGATTAGGTTGATGTATTTGATATTCCATATTTATATATATGTGTGTGCGTATATAGGTAGATAGATAGATAGATAGATAGATAGATAGATAGATAGATAGATTGTAAGCTCTTCAGGACAGGGTCTTCTCCTCCTCCTGTGTCACTGTCTGTATCTATCATTTGCACCCCCTATTTAATGTACAGCGCTACGTAATATGTTGATGCTATTTTTCATATTAATAATGATAGATAGATAGATAGATAGATTGATAGATTGTAAGCTCTTCGGGGCAGCGTCTTCTCCTCCTCCTGTGTCACTGTCTATATGTGTTATTTGCACGCCCTATTCAATGTACAGTACTTCGTAATATGTTGATGCTAAGTTATAATATAATAATAGATAGATAGATAGATAGATAGATAGATAGATAGATAGATAGATTGTAAGCTCTTCAGGGCAGGGTCTTCTCCTCCTCCTGTGTCACTGTCTGTCGTTTGCACCCCCTATTTATTGTACAGCGCTACGTAATATGTTGATGCTATGGTATATTATAATAATTAAAGATAGAGGGATAAATAGATAGATAGATAGATAGATAGATAGATAGATAGATAGATAGATAGATAGATAGATAGATGATAGATAGATAGATAGATAGATAGATAGATAGATAGATAGATAGATGGATGGATAGATAGATAGATAGATAGATAGATAGATAGATATACACACACACACAAGGAAATGTGAACATGGCTGAAAACCCAATATATACAGCTGGAGATACAATATAGATGGAGGACCCCCTACGCCAATTTTATGTTGGGTTGGGTGGCCCTGATTAGAACTTCTTCATCATAAAGACATAAAATAAAACAATGTTGCCCATTATATAGCTACTTGCTCCCTTTTCACAGGGCAGAGGGACATCCTCAAGCACATGCTTTTTTGTATTCCATCAGATCTCACCATGTGAATACCCGTAGCACATTTGGTATACTTTCATTTTATTAGCCCACACCAATCGGTTCCATAAGAGGCCTAATTGGGTGTATTTGCCCGCCAGAGATTGGTGGTTGATGGACGGCCAGTAACTTTGTATTGCATCAATCATTGCAGAGCTGGAGCTGGTGGAGTTCTAAACAATTGGATGAAATTTGGGTTGAGGTGCATAGCAGATTTGGAAGGTGCATGGGAGTAATTAAAAGAAGCAATTGATATTATTATTATTATTATTATTATTAATAATAATAATAATAATAAACAGTATTTATATAGCGCCAACATATTTTGCAGCAATGTAAATCTATCATTATTATTATTATTATGAAACAGGATTTATAAAGCGCCAACATATTATGCAGCGCAGTACATCTATCTATGATTATTATTATTATTATTATTATTAATATGAAACAGGGTTTATAAAGGACCAACATATTACGCAGCCCTGTACATTAAATAGGGGTTGCAAATGACAGACTAATACAGACAGTGACACAGGCGGAGGAGAGGACCCTGCCCCGAAGAACTTACAATCTAAGAGATCAGGGAGATAATGATTGTGCTAATATCTTATAGTGCATGGCCAGTAAAATGGTCTATAGATAGATCAATGTGTATAGATATATTGGAGAATTATATATATATATGTTGGTGTCAGGTACACATCACATGGTAAATAAATACATGTTTATACATACATTAGCCATGCCTTTCGGCACATTTTGCAGGATATTTGGATATTTGTACAATCACACCTGGTAATACACAACAACCCAGCATTTTAATGCAAATGACTGTAAACCCTTACATGTATCTATGTATCCCTTTGCACGCAGTACTTTTTATGTCATTGTGATTTATGGTTTTGGGCAGTTTTGCAAGTTTGTCTGCCAAATCAGCAGCCGGTGTACAGTCACTTGTCAGCTCAGTGTGTTAAACAGGGCGTTGTGTTCCTGATTGCCTCCAGTGTCATAGATTGTAAGTTCTGCAGCACCATGAGGCCTGTAGTGTGTGATTATGTGGAAATCTTTGCTTTTGTGCTATATTGTGTTTCATAAACCTATCTCCCTCCAAGGTTCGGGTCACAGAGAGGGCGACCATTACTTGTGGCTGATGCAGATTAGTGGGGATTAGATGCAGGAACATTTTTCTTAAAATGTCCATATTTGTGGGATGTCTATTTTTGATAGATTAAGGGACAATCTCATGTTAGTAGACTTATGGAAGAATATTTATGTATTCATAATGGTTAAGAAAATACATTCCAATCCTTGTCTTGCAATGGGTACAAATACCGCCTGCTTCTGTCCTCAAGTCACCACCTCTTGCCATTAAAGTTGGGTAACATGGTGGTTTCTTTGGAATTTTGGGTTGGATTCAAATATCAAGCATTTCACTTGGTAGTTTGCCATTGCAACAAGCTTGTACATTACAACACAGAGTTCACTAACCTTATCAGAACTTTTTCTGCTGCCCCATCACAGCTATTACCACCATTCCCTTGCCACCACACCAGGAGGTGCCTTGTTCTATAGGTTTGCAGCAAAAGCCAACTGCTATGCTTCCCCCTGAGAGACAGAAATGGGCCAAGGAGAGAATCCTCCAGCTATGTTGGTCTCCCTCCTGCCTGGTGTTTTAATCATGAGAAGATTTGCACCATGTGTTCCTAAACCAACTTCAACCTCAGCATTAAAAAAGGGACGAGATGATGCAAACCGGGATTCCCCTTTAAAGTGTCCTTTTATTTATTTTTTAACTTTTTATCTTCTGGCTCTTATCAGCCCAAAACAGCTTTCTGTACTTTCCTGGACAGACGTCACTATACTCCAAGTGACATCAATGCAACAGCCGGCTGTTTTCTGCCGAGCTCTGCGGCCATACCACGATAAATACAGATAAGCATGCTCGCTCTCAATGTTTCGTCCTGATAGAATCAAAATATTTTACTAAGCAACTTTGTACTAAAAAAAAAAGAATAGAAAAGCTGATTTTGGCATATTTGGCAAAGCAAAAGGACTTCATTCTATAACCGGTACCAACCCATTAGATCTTGGCTTTGATGCAGGGAATTGGGTTACTACAATTGTATTTAACTCATTGCTTCATATATTATAATTATTATTAAATAGTATTTATATAGCGCCAACAAATTACACAGCGCTGTACAATAAGAAGGGGTGCAAATGACAGGCGGATACAGAGAGTGACACAGGAGGAGAGGACCCTGAACCGAAGAGCTTACAATCTAAGATGAGGGGGAAGTATCTCACAATAGCATATATGAACACATATATGATATTAACTACCGGTATTATCTAAAACTTTAAGTTTTTCACCCTCTTTTACACTAATTGGCAACTGATGTGTAATGAATCCATGTGCACAAAACAATAGCTGGCCAACAAATGGAATTAAATGCAAAACTCTAAACAAACAGGTAACCACACCGATAAGATTCATATAATGGAGTTGTTTTACTTGCCAGAGGATTATTCTATCTGTCTATCCAGGCCTGATATGAACACAGTTTAGCCAAACAACACAGCCCTGTCTTGACCTCATTTTTACCACTTACAGGTCTTGTCCATCTTCCAGTCTGTGATTGGACAGAGAAAAGAGTAGCAGCAGACTGATGAGGCCATATCTGCCCATCTGCTCTCCCTGTTATCAGCATGAACCTTGCATTGCTGCACAATTGACTGTCTGTGTGCTGCTTCTTTTCCACTTTAAATTTTGCTGTACAGAGGCTGATATCCATAAACATGCTGATATAATTTATTCTTTATATGATTATAAGTATTTTTTATATTTGAAAAATGAGGAGGGGATTTTTTGGTGAAAACTACTGACCCTTAGATATCATCATATGTATTGTGCCTACCCCTAGGTAATAAGTAGAAAAATGAAACCAAAGAAGAAAGCTGGGGATTTCAGGCAAATCGATTAAGTAATATTTATAAGTAAGTTATATTCTAATTCATATAACATACATGCAATAGAGTAAAATCCAAGATTAAACACAAGCAATCATTTGGTCCCATTTCCTCAGCAAAGCTGGATGGGGAATGGTATGGGACTAGCGCTCCTATTCTCTAAACAGATGAACTTTGCAAACACTAGGAAGTAATATATAGCAGCCCGACGCGTTTCGCCTGTATAGGCTTCTTCAGGGAACTCTCCAGCCACAAACAGTAAAGTTTGAAGAGTACGGACAAATAAAAAATGGGATAAATGGGAATTAAATAGAAATAAGCGTGTCTGATTGGAAGCTTGTAATGAAGTTCAAATAATATGAAGAGCAAGTTCCAGATGGTGGTGCTGTAACAAATAATAAATGCAGCAAAAAGTTTTTTTTCATTCTTTTATATATTCCTGAAATTAAAAATTTGGAAATTAAAATTGCCAAAAATTTAAAATGACCTGGTAATGCTTATATGGAAGTGATTAGTGATTAGGTTTAGATTTATTTTAACTTTGTGTTTTAATTCCACCAGGAAGAGAAGCTCCCAAATCCCCCCCAATACTTATACCTATTGTTATAATATCAGTCGCTCCCCTCCTGATTATTTCTAGGCGCCAGTCTTCTTTCTTCATTTATTCACCAAGATGTTGGTGGGTTCACAATACTGCAACATTCTGGTATGCAACAAATAATACAAAATAAATACAAAGTAATACAAACAAATACAAAAAAACAAATAAACACAGAAATCACAAAACAGTTGAGGAGTTCATCATTGTGTTCAGTGAGGTTACAAGACAAATATTTGTTGGGCACTATGGTTATTATTGAGGAAATCTTCTTACACAAGTTCTTCACTTCCTCTTTTCATCTATAGATGACACTAACAGTGACAAGAAACTGTCAGCAACTGTAACTGGCAGAGGAAGTGATGCTGTACTACAGTGCGAGTTTTACATTCACATCACCATGTGGACATAAACTCCTTTTTCTGTAGTGTATTATATATTATATTATATATAGGAGCATATTAAATAGGACATTCACCAAGTCAAAACATAAAATAAAAGAATTGATGTGTTGTGAGTTTGTATAATTATTTTAAATTTGCATTTGTGATCGATCAGGGAATTTCATTTATTCTCTTTTTTCCAATTGTACTTTTTGGAAATGAAAGTCACGCAAGCACATGTTGCATTGTCACAATAACACAAAAAGTAGCAATTGCATCAATTGCAATTAATCTAAAAAGCAATAAAATTGTGTGCAGCCCGTGCAGGATACAAAGATATCTCTTTGCCTGTTTCTTTGCCTGTGAACCCTCAAACCAGTGTTTCTCAACCTCCAGAGGTTGCTGGGGTTCCTTGAACAATGAGAAGTTTGTGTCTCAGGTCAGACTAAGTGACCCCAATGATGTTTTTGGCTATCTGTAAGGGTGATATTCTTTCCAATGGCCAGCAATGTAAGAGGAATTCTTCCCACTGACCACCACACTAATATACTGTGATCTGGGGATATAGAAATCATGGAGGGGGTTCCCTGAGACCTGAAAGTTATTTTGAGAATTCCTTCATGTTAGGAAATGCTTTCTTATAATCTCCTACTATTGGAGCTAAGGGTTGCCCCATAAAAAGAAATTTGTTGGTTCAGTTTTTGGAAGATGCTGGAGAATTAGAGTCAGAGCAAAATACATTTCTGCAAAATAAATGCACATTTACTTTACTGACCCTGCATGAGAAACGCGTGTTTATCCTCCAGAAATGCAGTGAACTTATTTCTTTTTGAGGAGCAGACCTTGTATTGTTTCTGTGCATTGAGCGGTGCCATCCCTGCCCAGGTGTCTATGGCTAAACTGCTGAATCCTTCTCTATCCCTTCACCTTTACAAGATGGGGAGTAATGGTGGTGTAATACAAAATAGGAAATACAAGAGTCTCCTTGACAGATCCAGTAAGCCTGTTACCCCTGTTTGTGCATCACCTGGCCACATCTGCACATTACAGCCCATGGACTTCTTTGGGATCAGATTAGTCAACCAGTCCCATAGAAGTCTATAGAGCTGTCATGGGCACCTGCGGTCAGGATGGCACTGAATGTGAACAAAGTGTTAGAGCATGGCCCCCGGATCTCATAAGGTATGTATCTGTGAGAGGTGAGGTAGGTTAGTTTGGCTCAGGGAACACAAAGGAAAACTGCATGTTGTCCTAATGTATCATAAGTGCAAGCAGGCAGGATTTTTATTGTAGAATGGCCAGGCAATGCCCCTCCTGCAATTAAACATACTGACCTGTCTGCCTGACCATTCACAATGTTCTTCTTGCACATAGGCAGCTCAGTGTAGGATTTTGAGACATTCCGGGTACCCCAACATCCCCCGGGGGTCCTGGGAATGAATGAACTCCTGCATGCAGGAGCAAGAGTCCCATCATCCCAACCTTGGCAATCAAGATTGGACCCAACACCGGAAAGAAGAGGAGAAGATTGGATGAAGATGGTGGCACCTGCGGCGGAGCTAAATAAAAAACTGCAACCAGCCAGGTAAGTTTATTTCATTGCAGATGGAACATCATCTTTTGCTTTTACTTAGCACCCATGTAAAAAAAAAAAAAATTAAATACATGTTTAATTTTTTTAAAAGCAAATTTTGCCTAATTTGGCAAAAAATTCCAAAAAAGTGATTAATATGACTTCCATCTCCAGGCTGCCTGGTGGTAGAAATAAACCATTACTTTTGCCCACTCGGGGTATATGTTTGTTCAAGTACCCCTACCTATCGCCGATGTTCTTTGTGGTCCGATTCCCGCGGCTGAATTCCATCATGTCATTCGTCCACACAGACAAGTGTAAGCAGGCCCTGGATTTACGTCAAGGTGAGCTGTAGATTTCCTGCCGTTCCATGTGCAAAGCTTTGGGATTCCTCTGTGTATTGTGCGTGTGTTTGGTGTGTACATTTTCTTAGCGTGACGTCTGTTTGGTGAAAGTCGACAAACAAATGGTTGGCGTCATGTCAGCGGAGTCCCCTCGCACTAACGTAGACACTTGAGATCTCCTGGGAAGGTCCATGGTGACGGCTCCTGGCAGAAATTCCCATCCGGATCACTGAGGATAACAACTAATGAGGCTCCATTTTAACCCTTTAATGTAAAGTCAACCAAATCAATAAAGTCTCATAAAAAAACTTTACATATTCATGGTAGTTTAATAATTGTTTTCAATCTTTTTAAATCTGCAGCTTTTATTGAAAGAATCGCTGGCGATCCTGCCATAAAGGTTCTTTGTTTAGGCTGAGAGTTAAAGGGTGACAACTGTTTCCCAATTCTTCTCTTGTGTTGTCACATTGGCTTTTGTTGGAGATTATAATGCATATCAGTCAGGTATGGTACATTGTTAGGAGGCCGATGCAGAGAAATGATGTGCAGCCATTCATGCAGATAGGAAGTTGCTGAAAGTAGTTGCAAGAGTTTAGCAGCATGAAGAGGAAAAAAAGATGAAATCAGTATTTTTAGAAAAAAAATTGCAAAATAAAGATGAGAGTTTAGCAAAGAAATCAGAAGAAATGAGTGCTGTGCAGAAAGATGCGTTTTGTTCTATGGAGAGGACGAGAAGGAGGTGCCTCCAGCAGCATCCTGCTTTTTAGCAAACCACACCAGTCAGTTGTATTACAGATCACTGACCACTAGGGGCAGACTCTTATGTTCCACCCAGGGCAATCACTGTAGCACAAGTTCAGCATCTGCATAGAGATTTACAGGTCTTGCCCCCCCCACACACACACCTTCCTGTAACTGGACAGCGAATTAAAAACCTGCTCATCTTTCACTCTGTCCTCCCATCCTGTCTGCATGTTCCTTACAAGCACATGAGCATTGCAGGACAACTGATTGGCTCCTATTGCTGCTTCTTCTTCTTCTTCCCTGAGCTTTGCCATACAAGGATTGCAGGAAATAGATACCAATTCAACCTGTGGTATTGATATTAAAAATATTGTGTGTGGCAGAAACAAGAAAAACAAAAAGTTTAACTTTTAAGAATCCATAATCAGGCCGTCATTATTACACCAAGGGACGGGCAATGCCCCTTCTGCAAATATACCCTCCCACCTGTTTGATTGCTTCAGCTATGGTTGTCAGTATACCTGGCTATCCCGGCTTCCCCTGTGCTTGCGGGGTATAAATGAACGCCTGCCCAGGGCCCGTCCCAGCCAATCACGATGGCCAAAAACACCAATTTAATTTGTTGATTTATCCTGCGTCTTATGACTCTCAGGTGGCCAGGAACAGAGCCAGGAATTTGTGGTTATGTACACACGTAGGATAATTGTTGCTGTGATTGTTTATACACTCAGCACCATTCTATTCTATAGCGAGGGAAGGCGGCAGGATGAGCGGATGGCACCCCACTGTGCTCTCCTCGGCACATCGGCCATTCCTGATCAGTCGCCCATTGATCCGCCAGGGAAGATCAATGGACGACATCGAGGGACTGTTCACTATAGATAAGAAAAGGGGAAGAAAGAAAGACAGTAGGGGTTTTGTTGGCAAAGGTGTAGATATCTGTTTTTTAAAATATTACATTCAGTGAACGAATCATCTCATAGGTAAACTGTCCAGGTTACAAAGAAAACAAAATGATTAATACCGTGGAGTTTTCTGGATCTCTAGACATACGATTAGCTGGTAGGTGGTTTAAAGTAATTAGTCAGCAAGCAGTTCTTTTTTAAATATTACAATAGAAACCCGACGCGTTTCGCCCTATGGGCTTCCTCAGGGGATTAGAAGAGTAACGCAAACAACTAACACAAAGACATACAATGGCAAGTAATACCGAGGGATTGTTGTACTGTTGACTGTTGTACACTAGGGATGAGCCAGTTTTTAGAAATCGATCTTGCGGCAAATTCGGCCATTCTCGTTTACCGAAATTGTAAATTTGCTGATCGAGCTCGAATTTAAAACAAAAAAAAAGGTTTTCAAAAAAAAAAAGATTGCCAGCTGCATTCATAATTCAGCTCAGTGTGCGATCCCTGGCACTAGAGGTTTGATGGGTTATAAGTTTCCCCATTCAAAACCTCTAGTGCTCTCTGATTGGCTTTCCTCAGCCAATCAGAGAGCACTAGAAGTTTTGAATGGGGAAACTTGTCCCCATTTAACCTCTAATGCTGGGGATCTCAAACAGGATTCCGAGAGCTGCAACAATGATTGCAGGTTTAACAATCCACTGCGATCCCGGGGCACTAGAGGTTAATTAACCTCCAGTGCCCCCGGGATGGCAAACTGGAGGATTCCCAGGGAATCCTATGAATCCTATAAATATAGGATTCATATTCACATTTATATCCTATAAATCCTCCTGTTAAAATTTCCTCGATCTTCCGATGGTTTCGTGAAATTGGTTCGCTGAATTTTCACAGAACCATCGGAAGTTCGAGTGAATTTTCGTGAGATTTCCAGAGGCCTTCTCGCTCATCCCTATTTTCTAAAAGTCATTTAATATTTATTAGCAAATGTTTTAAATTCTAAACCAGATCCATTCCAGGTTTGCTGGATCACCAGCTTCACTGATCAAAGCGTACCCTCCCAAAAGTTTTAAATTTTATATTGCCATAACATTTCAGCTGAGCGGTCCTGGATTGTGTCCACAATGTCATAAAACAGCGTTGTTATTTCACCGAACGCCAATCACGCGGTGAACGTGCAGGTCAGGCGCTGTCACCTTTATGTAGCTTCAGATACAAAGAACAGAGGCCATTTTTTCTTTTGCCCTGACAGTCGCCCGGAGCGCCCCGTTCCAACGTGATTGAGTTTGCTGACAAGTTGGAAATGCCGTTGTCTTTAGGCATCCCGCTTCAACGCTCTATATAAAGCAGATCTGCTCCGCACAGCCGCCGCTCTTTCATCTTGAAGACAGAATTACAGCAGATATGAAAGAAAGTATAAAAAAAAATAGTACAGAGCTCAGCGTTCAAAGAAAACACTCCATGATTATCTGTAACCCCCTTATCTAACGAGCTGCTGCCAGAGCGTCGCATCTTAAATCGCAACTCCGGGCAAATATTAAAAATATAGAAACTCAGGAAATCTGGTGTTGGGTTCAGCTGTTGTCCTGATATTTTGTTTTTTAAATGCCGCATGCCAGCTGAAAACTAAAATCAGGCTGATAATAGGCATTAAAGGGATAGTTGGAAGTGGTACCCAGGGGGAGAGCCCACAGAAGAAGAGAGATTTGGGTGCTGGGGGGTTCAATGACCATGTAGCCCTTATACTTTTCCTACACGTTCAGTTTCCATTATATGTGCAGTTTTGTATTTTTGACCCCTATTTTGGGGGATTTTGCACCCCTACCCAAATAGCCCATTAGGGGTGCTTGCCCTAGGTTGGGTAAGGACCAGGCTGCCCTGACTGTGATCATTGCAAGCTCCATCAGAGATTGAAGAGAATTGATCAATGTTCTATATGTATTTTCTTAAAATATAATCATCCTAATGATGTCATCACTCTGCTGCAGGCAAGAGGAAGCATTTCCTCAATCTCCCCTTGATCAACCTGCAACATTGTATCCTTGCATTGATTTTTGATACAGTAATTTCACTGATGCCAGGATTTACATGGCTGTGTGTAGTCCAGGAACAAGGTGGTGAGTCTGGATGATGCCTGAACAAACATGGCTCCTTCCTAAGTTGTACCTTAGATTGCAAGCTCTTCTGGGCAGGGTCCTCTCCTCCTCTTGTGTCTTTGGATCTGATTTATTAATGCTCTCCAAGGCTGGAGAGGATACACTTTCATCAGTGAAGCTGGGTGATCCAGCAAATCTAAAATGGATTTCTAAAAAAATCATTTGCTATTTGTGAGCAAATGGTTTCAATCCTGGACCAGATCCATTCCAGGTTTGCTGGATCACCCAGCTTCACTGATGAATGTGTATCCTCTCCAGCCTTGGAGAGCTTTAATTAATCAAGCACATTGTTTGTATCTGCCTGTCATTTGGGACTATTTAATGTACAGCGCTGCGTAATATGTTGGTGCTATCTAAATAATATGAATAAAACTATGATCCATGTGAGCGATTCTAAATGTCACTTATACATTATTCTGAATGATGACAGGTCCACTTTATTCTCCCTTTTTCTATTTAGTGATCCTTTAAGGGATGATTATTTTAATTTTACTTTTGAAGGAAAATAAAGTAATTTTAGATTCTTCTGTAAATCGTGTTTGGTGGCAGAGAAGGCGAGCGCCGAGGCTAATTGAACGCCGGGCCTGTGAATGATGAAGCGGATGGCCGGCGCTGGGTCGGAGCGTTTGATAGATGGGATCTGTCTGGGATGTCACCCCGAGAGATGGGAATGGAGCTCGGAGGACGGGTGCATTGCAGCTGTCTGGCTCAGCTCTAATTTCTCTGTCCCATTGACGTCATTGGGCGCTTTCAAATCAGCATGACTTGTAAACGCGAACACAGAGCAATAATAGGAGAGAGAGAATGATTCACAGCCCTGGATTCACCGGAGAATTCAGTTTTCTCATGACAGTGCTGAAACATACAACTGCAGCGACGGAAAAATATCTGCGTAGCCTTAAAATCTCGTGTTTTAACAAGTCATTTGGGGTCTGTGCAGCTTTCTTTAAAATAACCCCTGGTGATCCTGCCTTGTTCGGGCACTTCCTGTTACAGGGTGACAACGCTGTGGTCCTGATTTATTAAAGCTCGCCGAGATTGGAGAAGATTGACTATCATGGGAGGACCTGGGTGGTCCAGCAAACCTGGAATGGGTTTCTTAAAATTAGTTTGCCATTTGTTGGCAAATGTTATCAGTCCTGGACCAGATCTATTTCAGGTTTGCTGGATCACCCAGATTTTCCAATGATAGCCAGACTTGGAGAGTTTTGATTAATCAGGCCCTGTGTCTACGTCGCACAGTTGCGCTCAGACGTAGTCACCCTGTCACATGGATGTCCATTGCAAGTTGCATTAGGAAAGCAAAGGCACTGTTATCACTATGAGGGACCACGCCCTGAAAAATGCCATGCAGCCATTGCTGGAGTGTGAGTAGATAGAATGTGGCTGGAAAGAAGCTGCACAAGAGCAATGGAAGGTGAAAAGGATTTTATGAAAAGCAAATGGCAAATTGGCGTTGATCCCCAGAGTATAGCAAAGGGTTATTATGTTAAAGTGGAACTAAAGCCCCACTTTGAAAAATCCATGATCAGCCAGGTGGCTATTAAATATAACCATTTCTTACTTGGGTGATCGCCACCTAGCTGTCACATTTTGCATGAGCAGGTCAGTGTTGGCTTCCCTTGCTCATGCCGGAAATGAATGAGCTTCTGCACGCTTGCATGAGTTACGTCATCTTGGAATGGCTAATCAAAATAGCAGAAGATCATCTCCAGGAAGAAGGAAGTTGGTGGAACCCTGAAAGAGAGTAAATTGGGTTTATTTCCACTTTAACAACTTGTATCCTATTGCTATAGGAACCTTGTTAGGTTTTTAGGGATACTCAACCCCCCACTTTGTTTCCTCTTCCCTAAAATGTTAAAGTCCATCTCCAAAAAATGATCATCAAGTTGCATGGTTTAGATAGAAAAGTTCCATTTAAAATTAAAAAGGAAACCTAAACTAAACAACTTCTGATACCACATCATTTTTTTAGACTATCTGCACCTCAAAAACTATTCCTGAACTCCATTCTAGAGACATTGGCTAGGCTGTGATGATGTCATGAGTCTGCTGCAAGCAGAAGGTGCATTTTCCATGTCTCCTCCCCCTAGTGGTCATATTGCAACATTGCAACTTTGTATAAAGGTGAGCAGATGCAACAGAGTCTGTTCTCTGTCCAAATATCCCTGGCAGAGACAAGCATAAGGAGGTGCATAGTGTGCCACTGCATGAAGGCCCTAGCCCCTCCTCATCCAGTAGGGCCCCATGTCAGTTCTGCAGGGGAGGGACCCAAGTTAGTTCCGTGCAGGTTATGTCCACCAAGGATCCACTTTACAGTCAACATTTGCATTGGGTGGTTGGATTGGTCTTGCTGGGAAAAGGTCATCAATCGTTCCAATGCCTGCAACCCGCCATGAACCTACCCCAAGCCCGACATTATTTATTATTCCTTTAAATGTCGTTGAACCCGCCATGAAGGTCGCATTCTCACGACAACTGCACTTAAAGCAATTATCACATTGTCAGGCAGACATTGTTGGATCTGCCGGCGTGAAATTTCCATGACTTGCTGAGGGGATCTCAAGCTAATTAAACATTTTCTGAAAGCAGAAGAGACAAGTAGGACACAAAAGAGTTTGCACTGCACACCTCAGCACCGTGAATAACATCCAGGATTCTTTTTCCTATTTAATAATGATTTACATTTAGCAACTTAATTATTTGGAAAAGTAAAAGAGATTTTGCAGAATAAGGGAAATAGTTATGTTGGGAATGGTGTGATTGACAGAAATTGTGACGAGACTCCTATATATATATATATATATATATATATATATATATATATATATATGGGAGAGAAATGGCAGGGTTGGCTATGCTGTAAATGGTTGGTTTAGTTTTATACTGTGTGCTTTAGTTTTTAAAGAGACCCTGTCCTTGTGATGTTCATATCAGCACCCCATGCAGCCAGGGATCAGTATGGCTTCCTATACTGATCCCTGGAAGCCCCCATAGTGCAATAGAGCCACCGCATATATACATTCATTGTAGACAGTCAGAAATTATTAAAGGTTCATTTTTCATGGCAGGTTGATAAGCTGGATCCTTTTAATGTGAAAGAATGACAGCCAAGAGACAGAAGAATGACAATATAAAGAATAATATTATAGGACCATAAACCTAACAATAAGAGGGGAAGCTGGAGGCTTTAGGTTGCAGAATTGACGATGGAGTTTTTTCTGCAAGCAAGTTAGACTTTAATGTGTTATAGTGGCAGTAAGGGTCAGTTTTATAGGTTAAGGTGGGGTCAGTTTTGGGTTCCAAGAAGAGTTAGTAAAGGGGTACGAAGAGTTAGTGTTAGCACTACAGGGAGGGTTAGTGGGAATACAGTGATTGGTATTGTTGGGGTATAGGTAAGGCTGGCCTTGAATTCTATGAAGAGTTAATGTTGGGGTTGCAGAAATGTTTAGTGTTACAGGGTGGGTTGGTTATGGGTTTCAGGCGGAATTAGGATTAGTATTAGAATTACAGAGAGGGTTATTGTTAGAGTTTTAGGTAGGGCTGGTTTGGGTTCCAAGTGTTAGCATTACAGGGTGACTTGCTATTCGGGTTATAGCTAGGATTGGCTTTGGGTTACAAGAACTGTTTGTGTTAGGATTACAATAAGGGTTAGTTTAAGGGTGACTGGGAAGGTTAGCGTCAAGGTAACATAAAGGATTAGGGTTAGGATAACAGAGAGTGTTATAGTTAGAGTTATAGGTAGGTCTAGTTTTGGGTTTCAAGAAGAGGTATTGTAGGGGTAAGTGTAAGGGTGACATCTTGGGCCCTACAGCAAGCCCTGGTGTAAGGGTAACATGGAGGGTTGGTGTAAGAGTAACAGGGAGGGTTAGTGTAAGGGTAACATGGAGGGTTGGTGTAAGGGTAACAGGAAGAGTTGGTGTAAGGGTAACATGGGGGGTTAGTGTAAGGGCAATATGGAGGGTTGGTGTAGGGGTAGAAGGGAGGGTTGGTATAAGGGTAACAAGGGTGGGTTGGTGTTAGCATTACAGGGTAGGTTATTATCTATGTTAAAGGTAGGGTTGGTTTTGGGTTCCATAAGGAAGGGTCAGTATTATACTGTGTCATACAGTCAGTGTTAAGGTTACAGTGTGGGTTAGTGTTGGGGTAATAGGGAGAATTTTCAATTTCAGGAACAGGGACTGTGTAAGTGAAAGGGTTAAAGGGGATGGATAATGTTAGGATTATGGGTCAGGTTAGTGATGGCATTATGGTTAGTTTTACAGGAGGGTTAATATTGGTTTAGTGTTAGGTTACAGGGAGGGTTAGTGTTAGGTTATGGAGAGATTTAATGTGCGGGAAACCCCAGGACAGTTCACTACTGAAGACTTCCAGCATCACCATTGAAATAAATATACTGAACAATGATTGTCATATTGGAGTGTGAATATTTCCAGGGGCAAAATGAAAAGCAAACAGAACAGCAGACTGTCCCTGGAATCAGCGGACACACAGCAGCGGTGCATCTTGTCCTTCTCATATATAAAGTGGAAGTTCGAGCATTCGCAAGTCTATAATGAGATTGTACTCCAGCATGGCATTATTAAGCCATTAAGTAGTTTTAGAATTGCCGCTCTTATAACTGATTTAGTATAAAATCCATTGTATGTAATGTATACTCCATCCACGCTTTATTTCCTAAGGCACAATTGGAATCCAATACTCATTCAACGGACTCCATTCTTTATATACGTTGTGGTAGCCTTTTAATAAAATGATTAGAGAGGAATAACTGAGCTTTATATAATTGGAAAGTCTGATATTCCTTTATGGATGAGTAAGAATTATTGCTCTATTTAGTGTTGGCTTGTTGTAAAGGGGGAAACAAGTAGCTTCAATGGGGGTTGAAACAAGGACCAGAAACCAGTACACTGAAGGGCCCCATCATTGTCCTTTTTGGCATTAGGGGGGAAGATCGTGACCGGTAATAGGAAAAAAATGTCCAGGCCCAGTGGGGACTAATAAGTTAATTAATGAATTCATTGAATGATCCAGTGTTGGTGAGCAGTGGATATCAAAAGAACTATTGGTAAGGTCTTCATTTTTGGTGTGGAAGAAATAGCGCCCCATGGCTGTAAAGAAAGGAATAGCTACCCCATGTTGGTATCAGTACTAGGAATAGCAACTCAATTTTGGAAGGAATTAAGATGCATGGAACTGGAAGGAATAGTGACCCATCTTTGATATTCTTAAAAGGTAAAATTCCCCATCATTGGTGTCAGTGGGAGGAATATTGCCCTATTATTGGTGTTAACGGTAGTAATGGTGCCCCATTGATGGTGTCAGTGAAGGAGATAGTGCCCCATCGTTGGTGATAGTGATAGGTATTGTACCCCATTACTATTGATCATGAAGAAATATTTCCACATTGTTGGTATCATTGGGAGGAATAGTGACGTGTCAATAGAAGGAATGATGCCCTGCCATTGATGTCAATAAAAGGGATAGTGCTCCATTGATGGTGTCAGTGGGAGGAATAGTTCCCCATTTTTACAAAGAATAATGCCCTATCATTGGTGTCAATGGGTGAACTCATGCCCCCTCGTTGGAGTCTATAGGTGGAACAGTACCCCATCTTTTGCGTCAATAAAGGAATAGTGGGCCAATAAAAGGCAATAAGCCCCATCCAGCCCTCGGCTGATGTTTGTGGACCACAGCACTACTACACTACTCGTTTCCTACTAGTTTAAAATGTAAGTGTAAAATACTTAATTTTGAAAACTAACCCTAGACAAAATATATTTTTTGTGCGGCCATATTAGCCCATTTCACATGCAGTCTGTACTTCTTGCATTGCAGTGCTGCCCTTTGGTCGTCCATTGGTGGTTCTTCTTTTATTGTAAGACTATAAGTTGGCTAAATGATTCTATACAATACACTCCGGTGTGTGTGCTGCAATTGTTTCAAACCTATACCAGGCCTTAAACCTAATTTCTGATTCCTGCAGCTTAAAATCCTCGGAGCAGATGTGGCCGCAGAGGACGTGACCCCATCCTGCATCCAATCCACCGACCGTAGTGCCACTGACCTAGCGGATGAGCCGTCTGGTTTGATGACGTCGTTTGGCTCATTCATGGAGCTGTGTGTAATTTGGGATGTGCCGGCTGTAGATCAGGGTTGGAATTGATGTGGAAAGGATTTTACAATCATGTTCAGCCCGATGTAGATTAATTCCTCATTCATTAATGCGTATGTCCGTGCTGTAAACATCTTGTAGGGAAAAACAGCTGCAAGCACCCACACCCTCCATATAAACCCCTGGGAGCATCAGAAAGCCCAGAGTGCACAAATGCCTTTTTTTTCCCATGCAGTTTACCAAAACATGTTAACTAATGATGAATGGGGTTCGGTGGGTAAATGCCAAAGGATTCACATTTCTTTCCCCCTAGTCCTGAAATCTGAAATGTTTGCAGCACAGTTAGTTGGTTGATACCACTTACAGGCAATATAGCAGTGTCCCATATCCACCTCCACTGGATTCACTGAAAAGTTCAATGATAAGCAGCAGACTGATGAGGTCATTCCTCTTGCACTTATCAGCATGCTCCTTGGCACACTTGACACCCAGTCCTGCACCAACCTCTCCCATTGTGAGATCTGCTGTATATGGGGCTGCAATGGGAAGTCAATTTAAGTACTTTCACTGGTTCCTTTTTTTTAATTAGAATTAGTAATATATTAATATTTTATTATAAATGTATTATTATTAAAATTATTAATAGATTTGCACTAATTTTAAATCTGCTTAGAGTTTTCCAATAAAACATTACAATATTAACCCCTCATATTTAGAACATTTCCAGGTCCTGTCACTTTTACTTGTGCAACATTTCCAAAATCTGCCCCTACCTGTCTCCAGAGACCACCAAACTCCTTGTACACGCTCTTATCATCTCCCGTCTGGACTACTGTAACCTCCTCCTCTCTGGTATTCCACTAAGCCGACTCTCTCCTCTACAATCTATTATAAATGCTGCAGCCAGACTCATCCATCCTTCCCTCCGCTCCTCTTCTCTTTGTAGTTCTCTTCATTGGCTTCCATTTCACCTTGGAATCAAATATTTGCCTTCAAATCCCTACACAGCTTTTGTCCCACTTACCTTTCTGCCCTGATAGAAAAATCCCCCCCTAGCTGCTCTCTTCACTCCTCCAATAACCTACTAATGACTTCCTTACTCATAACCTCATCACACGCACGGCTCCAAGACTTTTCTAGAGCTGCCCCGACTCTCTGGAATGGTCTTCCTCGTCCTATTCGGCTTGCTCCTACTTTCTGCTCATTTAAAAGAGCGCTCAAAACCCAACGATGCACCCTCACCTACACGTCTACTTCTGTCTCCTAAACCCTCACTACTTCCCACTTATCCATATCCCCCCTCCTATTGTGTGATTCTTCCCCCACTTCCTAGATTGTAAGCTCCCCTGGGCAGGGCCCTTTCCTCCTCCTGTATCACTGTCTGTATCTGTCTGACATTTGAAACCCCTAATAAATGTACAGCACTGCGTAATATGTTGGCGCTATATAAATCCTGTTTATTAATAATAATTTAAATCTGTACACAGAAATAAAGGTAAAAATGGAACACTGAGCCCCATATTATCATGTGTTGTGTTATGGGATTGCTGTACACAAGAATAGACATCGCACCACAATGCACAATAGCACATTTCCATGCAATAGATATTAATTGCCTTAGTGTAGCATTTCTCAACCTTTTTAACATGGGGAAACCCTTTAAATATCATCAGGTTTTTAGGAAACCCCAGCAATAATTTATATACCCACAGATCACAGTATATTAGTGTGGTGGTCAGTGGGAAGAATTCCTCTTACATTGCCGGCCATTGGGAAGAATGTCACCCTTACAGATAGCCAAAAAGGTCATTGGGGTCACTTATACTGACCTTAGAGGTGCAAATTGCTCATTGCTCATGCAACCCCCAGCAACCTCTGGAGGAACCCTAAGGATCCATGGAGCCCTGGTTTACTGCTTTAGGGTGTCGGGGTGCCATTCACAATGATTGGCAGTGCAATGCACCGGGCAGGTAATTGGTATTATTGTGTGTTGCAGTACCCATGGTACCAGCAAGCATCCATTGCAAAGGTTTGTTCCTTTATCCTGGGTTTTCATGAATAATATTTACAGCATGATATATCTTAAAAGTAATGAAAGATTATTGCATCCCTTTAAATGCGAACATGTTCATGTTTGACCCTTAAACCCCTTGGGCGATTACGTAAAATGTCTGTGGCATTTAAGACCGGCTCCAGATCGATACAAATCAGGTCATTTAGATATGTAGAAAATAGGAGAAAAATAGCAGCGCGGCCTCCTCCCCATCCATTACCCCTCCGCCTGGCAGCGCTGGCACGGTTCATCAACTGACAGGTCTTTCATGTAGCAGGAAGACAGACACTGATGATCCAGCTCAGGAAAGATCACTTTGACATTGTTTGCAAAGAATTACAAAGCCCTGGGGAGCGTACCCATGATGGATTGACATTTGTACTGGAGTTTAGAAAAGATTGAGGCACCTTGCTGGGAGTGTCGCGCTTACCCCTCGAAGGGCGTTGGGTATTGAACAATGAGCACTTTATCAGTACCCGCGCTAATGGGTTTGGTGACCCCGCCGCCTCCGCTTTGCTCTAAGATCAGCAGCTGCTACACAATCACAGTTGTCAGAACGTAAAAGTTGCCCAACGACGACAAATACAATAACACAACCAAGAAAGCACACCCTTCAAATGCATGAAAACAACCTTTAAGCAGTTATCAAAGCTAAACTCCAGGATAAGTAGATTTTGTCTATTGGATCATGATGATCATGATAATCCTGCATGACACTTCCTGTAATAAAGACCGGTCACTGCTGCTCTCTCTCCATGTGCAGGGTGATTGGTCTTGTCTCCGCCCCCTCCTGTAGTTCCATGCAGGCAGCCTGTAGGGTGCAGATGTGCTGGGTCCCTCCCACAGCTCTGCATTGGCTTTGTACAGCACAGTGATAATGAGACTGCTGCATAAATTTGGGTTTGTGAAGGCATTCGATACCCAAATACCCTTTATATCTTAAGGAATATATTGAAATAGTTTTCAATAATGAGCCTTTTTCTTTCCCCTACAGCCTCAATTTAAAGACTTCTATACTAGCAACGTCTGTGAACTCGCTTGCCCGTGCTGAAATCTATGTGCAATCTTATTCAAAATTTGGCACCTTCCTCCCTCTTGATTGGCCAGCTAAGCTTGCGCATGCATCTGGCACGAGGAATGCCAATTAGCAGCTCAGTGCACATGCTTGTGAGCAGGCATGTAAAGTTTTATTGCGGGCTGTGACATTGCAGATCACATGAGCAATAGTAGGGAGACACATGGTGACGGATCAGTGCACTTTTATGGTTCAAATTCTGATCCAAGGTCCAAATACCTCCAATCTGAGTCGTAGATGACTCTACTTGAATGTGAACCTATAGGGATATGAATAATAAGACCGGGGCCCCATTCATTGTAGTTATTTGCAGCTTTAGGGTTAAGCGAGTCTGCCCTACAATATTTGGCCAACTTCACCGGGGCAGCACCGGATGGATCCAGTAACTTCCAGAATGGAGCATTATTTGCTACTCAGCAAGTTCCCAGTAAGCTTTAGGGGTGCTGGCCTCTTAAAAAAGGAAATTAGAACCCTGAAAGGGGAAAAAGGGCTCCTCCTGAGTGAATGATGCCATCTTAATGTGAACCCTGCAGAAACCCGTTACCAATGCCCTTTTACCACTGCAAGGTTGGATAAACTGATAGCTAAAGTTCAATTAAAAATGAATCCTCAGCACAAGAAAGGATTTCAGAAAAAGCGCCCGGCCGCAGAGAATCATCCCGCTTTATTCTGCTGGCGAATTAGTGACGGTTAGAGTCGGCAGGCTTTTTCAAGGTTAAATGGCGCCGGGGTCTGGAAAAGCCTGCAGCGCGTTTTGTCTGCTGGAGCGTCTCAGCCCCCGCAGTCACACATTTCATGCGATGCGTCTGATTGGCTGGCTTAGAAGGGCCTCCAGGGGATAGCTGTCCGCTAAGCAGCGATGCGACTCCATGGGGTGAATGAGGGGAGGGCGGTTTGGGGACACTGGAGGTATTAGGTGGGGCGCTACCGCTTGCCATAGGCTTTGGCACACATTGCATTGCCTATAGACAGTATTTAATGCAATGGGAAAATTTATATTTATAGGGGCATGAGTTAAAAATAAAGAAACGTGAATTCAATCAGGACCATTTCTAGGGCATTTGGTTCTCTTTCCACCTGCACCCCCCCCCCCCTATAAATGTAATAAAGCTGTGGTGCAGCACACCTCCCTGCCCTGCACTGCCTATGGGGGATTTATTATGTAGGGGGCAGACAGGCTGGTAAGTGTGCAGGGAGCAAAATGCCCCCTCACCTAGGTGGCGCTCTATGCAACTTCTGGCCTCTGCCTAAAATCTCAGAATTTGAGTTTTCATATTATCTGCTCAATATGCCATGAAGGTCATTGTTAGGGTACTTTTGGTTTTGGAAAGACCAGTTAGACAAAATGGGGCCCCAAAGGTGCATTGTAGCACCCTACCATCTTCCAATTGGGGCAATGGAGAAGGTAATGGTCTTTGGTAATTGCTCAGCTTGCTCTACCCTAACCCCTACCTTGGGTGTGACAATAATTTCAAAATTCTACTGTTGCCCTATACCCCGATCAGGTTTGCCCCCGGTTTGGAACCATGGGAGTCAAATATCAAGATTTTGTTAAGATTGGCTTCTATAGACTTAAGCATTGGAGAAACATCAGCCAATCACAAGATTTCAATACAGAAAGTGTTAAGCTGAAAAAATGGCTGCTTTCACAAATTGTGCAAACCGAAGAAAATAAAAATGGTATTTTCCTGATGAGCAGGCCGTGTGCCCTCTGATACCCCATGAGCTGCAGTGCCAACACCCATTGCTCACACCAGGTCTGCCATTGTCAGTTTCAGAGCAGTGTGCAGTTTCATGTGCAGCCAGTGCTAGAGTAAAGAAGGTTGCAGGAGATCAGCAGTGCTGAGAAAAAAATGATAGATACATACACATATACATATACCTGCCTCTGTCTGGGTTAAAACCAACAAGAATCTCTAAAAATGAAATTTTATTTTGGCATTTAACAGAGAAGTGACCTGGCTGCCTATTATAAAATTCACCACTAGGGGCAGCAACCACAACTGTACATGTGACATTAGAAGGATAGGAAAAGTTTCAGCAAGCATGTAAACTGTGAAAGTCTTGTCAAACATTGCAGAGTGTGAAACATGTTACTGTCCCTTTGTTAGGAATCATCTTGAGCGTAATGAACGTCAGTGCATTGTGTTTAATTACTTAATTAGGACATGTGATGATGTGGAAAACATGACAGCCGTGTAAAAGTCATCTATTAATACACGCTATCTGTTCACGCTTGCTGCTGGAGGTTGAATCATGTATGCTTGTTACACGGTTTATGGGGTTGTGGCTGTATATTTGGCCTGGACCCGATAGCTGCTGAGGAACTACAATTCCCAGCATGCCTTGCTTGGGGCTTTCTTTGCAGGCATTTATATAATATATATATAAAAGCAGATCTTGTACATATATAAAACTTTATATTAGGTTTACTGTATTGTACTATTGTAGCAGCAGGTTCTTGAAGTGCCCCTTGTTGTTTTTTTAGTAGCCTAAATAAGACAAATGTCCCTAAAGTAACAATAAAGTCATTTTTTTAATATTTTGGATATAGCAAGGAAGAGTAAGCTCTGTGGGTTTCTTTTTACTGCCCATGTCACCATTGACAAGATTAGCTCCATACTGGTGGTCACAATCAAATACAAGAGCAGGGGGTTCAAGAATTCTGGGTGAGCCAATAGAAGGTGCAGGGGGAGAGAATTTAATATTTGTATAGCCAAAACTTTCATTTCATTTTTTAATGGTTAAAAGCCCTGAAAAATTATTTTTTTGCTGTTTGCTTATCATTGGAAAAATGTCTTTTTATTTCCTGTCCCAGGGAGGCAAAAGGAAGTTGGAGGAAATCTTCCAAAAAAATCACATAGGGTGTAACTCTTCCCAAAAAAAGTTTAGATTTATATCAATTGTTTTGTGAACTTCTGGGGACAAAATCCATTCTCCATGCTGCTGCCCCCAATGTCACTCATCGATCTGACCAATCACAGATTAGTGATCAATATTTAATGATCACTTCTTTTTCCTACAGAAGGAAAGGCAACATTTTGCCACTTGTCCCTGCAGCGCCCCCCTCTGTAGAACAGTGCTGTCTGTACTGCGCCTATTCATCATTATTATTAATATTATTATTAAACAGCATTTATAAAGCACCAACATATTACGCAGCGCTGTACATTATGTAGGGATAAAAAAAGGAATTTATTACTTATAATTAAGGATTTAATAATCATTCTGATGTCAGAATAATTCTGCTCACTTGTCTCCCCCTGCAGATTCCAATTCCCCTTCCAATGACTCATTCTGCAATTATCATCTCCTGGTTGTCACCCTCAATCTCTCCGATCGTTATTGCCATTTTATTAAGCCAATGAAAATCAATATAATTCAGCTGAAAAAACAAAATTAATTTCCTCAGGAGGCGTCTTCAAGCTTTACCAACTCCTCCTTATGGCTTCCTTGTAACAAATTATTGTTTGTTTGATTTTTGATTGGCTAGAACTGTGAAAGTTTAACCCTGCAACATTATAATAAAGCTGTGTCCCCATTGGACAGATTTTCCTTTGCTTTCCCAATAGATTTCCTATTGGTAGAATGCTGTTGATGTGATTGGTTTAATGTTTTTCCTGACAGATTTGCTTTTTTTGTGATTGCAGCAGACAGACCCTCGGCTTAGCACTCCCATTTCCCTAATTTTAATATATTGGTCTGTGTTGGTATCTACAGATCAGATGCAGGTTAGAACCTGGGGAATATTACATTTAAAGGACCTATAGAAGACTTTTTATTATTATTATTAATAATAAACAGGATTTATATAGCGCCAACATATTAAGCAGCGCTGTACTTTTACACACCAATGTTTGCATAACACAGCACATATATTTGGCATACTAGACTTATATGATGTTATCAGTCAGCTGCAGGCTAGAAAAAGAATTTCTTCAGTCTCTGTCAGTGATTAAATTGCAACATTGTAACTTTGTATCAATGTGAGAGGCTGCAGCAGGGGCTGATCTGTGTCAGACATTTGTGAACAATCCAGAAATATACAGGCACCAGGATTTTCGTGAAATAATCTCAATCTCTAAATGATGCCCGACCAAAGGTGGTGCCGTCCTTGCAGGGGGGGGGGGGGTAATGTGATCTCTGTAAAGGCTAATAAATAATTGGCATGCATTTTCCCTTAAGATAAACTTTGCTTTAAAAACCCATATGGAAGCAGCAAAAATGGACAAGAATTAAAGCAGCATGGGTCACAGCAATGTCCTCATCCCAGTGCACCATGAGACTAGAGACAGTCAGGATTCAGAGATTTGGTGGCGGTGTCACCGAGCGCTCCTGTAGGATTGAATTGCCTCCATTGACGTGTGATAATGAGGGGTTTTCTGCTCGGCTGCCCTGTTTACAAATGAATAATTCATCCGCTTTTCTTATTTATGAAAGTCAAAGATCACATGACCCCTGGAGGAACCGATACCCAACACCAAAATATTGTTCTGTATTTGATGAGACACCCAACGGAATTAAAAATGTGATTGGCCGACAATATTTAAACATTTATGTAAATGTTCCCATGATACGGGGAGGGGGTGCAGGAGACAAAAGCTGGACAGGTTCTCTTTCTGTTCAAAAAAAGTATTTTGCACTTCATTCTAACATTTTAGTTTTAAAGGCCCCAGCCAAGCAATCAATCGGATATATTGCAGTTCTGAGATATTATGTGCCACTGCCCTGCCCCCTCCCTGTGCCACTGCCTGGCCCACCAATCAGCATACAGAAGGCAAACTCTCTGCAAGCCTGATTTCAATTTTCAGCTGGGTATTTTGCCCCTGTTGGAGCAAGTTAAATCATGTTTGATAGGGACATGTTAATGCCAGTGTGATGAATTGCAGGTCCATTGACCTATACAGTACAATGCAAAGTAAAGGAAACCGTATAAAAAGGTGGCCCCCATTAGAGCCCTGTGTAGGGGCCCACTGTGTGACATGTTCCCAAGAGTCTGAAAGACAATCCTCCACTTGGCAAAGGTCGCATCAACCCCTCCTCAAGTCAGATCCAGAACTTTCCAATTGGGCAAAGCTCATGCCTTATGAGAAGATGCACAACCCTCTATGAGACAGATCTAGAACCCTGCAAAGCTCAGACCCCTCCTGTGAGTCACATCTGGAACCTATTACTCAGCAAAGCTCATACTTATGGGGATAAGTAAAATCTAGAACCCTCCAACTGGGCAAAGCTCACATGCCGGCTCCCCAAGTCAGATCTAGAATCCTACAACTGGCCAAAGCTCATGTACTGTGATTCAGATCCACAATCCTCTACTTGGCAAAGCTCTTGCCTCCATGAGATCTGGAACCCTCCACTCAACAGTGCTCCACTTGGCAAAGCTCACATGCCCCCTGCAAAGGTCCATCCTCCCCTCCAATTGGGCAAAGCTCCTGCCCCATTAGTCAAATCTTGAAGCCTCTACTCCGCAAAGCTTACTCCTTCTATAAGTCAGATCTCAAATGTTCCACTTGGCAAAAATCATGCCCCCCTGAGTCACATCTAGAACTCTCCACTTGTCAAAGCTCACATTTGATCCCCCACAAATCAGATCTAGAATGATCCAAATGGGCATAGCTAATGCATCCATGAGTCAGATCCAGAACATTCACATGGCAAAGCTCCTACCCCCATAAGTCAGATATTAAGTCCTTCCCTTGGCATAGCTCATACCCTCCAGGAGTCAAATATAGAACCCTCCATTTGGCATAGCTCATACCCTCAAGCAGTCAGATATAGAAACTCTCCATTTGGCATAGCTCATACCCTCCAGCAGTCAGATCTACCATCCTTCACTTGGCATAGCTCATACCCTCCAGCAGTCAGATATAGAAACTCTCCATTTGGCATAGCTCATACCCTTCAGCAGTCAGAAATAATTGAAACCTCTTCTTGGCAAGTCTCATGCCCACTACAAACCAGAACTAGAACTCTTTACTCAGGAAAAGCCCACTGCCCCTGCAAATGTGTGAGCTAGAACCTTCCACTCAGCAAAGCTCAAATTACCAGGAGTTGGATCCAGAACCCTCCAATTCTCACATCAGGGCATAGCAGAGAAGACCTCATACAGACCACAGTGGTTTGGCCCTCCTATGTAACCTCGGAAGGCAAACTTCAGTCATTGAAGTCCACATACAGACCAGACCTACTGCTTTTAGAGAAACCCTAAAAATGTGCGCAGATCCCGGCCCTCGAGGGCTGATGTTGGACAGCCCCACGATTTGTAATATTGCTAACCAAGAAAGATTTAAATTGGATTTTAACCAAATGACCTTGAAGGCACCAAATGGGTGCAGAACAATAAGTGACCGCAGGATTGGTAATGACACACCTGGTGCTTGGCCAAATTAAGGTAGCTGATCCCAGTTTTTTCTGCCCCTGGCCCCCAGGTACCATAAGGGTACAATGGCCTTGGTTGGAGGACTGGAAGGACTGCAGCCCTCATGCTCTGTTGGCCATTAATCTTCTGAATGTTTAATAATTTGTAGTCTGTGATGTCATCGGGGAGACTATATACCCCTCCGATGATGATTTTCTATCCCCTGGCAGAGTCCCAATTTCCTCCCATATAGAGCGCGCGCTAAACCGGCCAAGGTCACATATCTCATACAGTATTCTCATCTGTTGTCTGGGCAGCCACATCCAGCCTGAACATCAGCCTAAATTAATGAAGTCCTAATTAGCATTTCCTCTGTCTTCCGCTGCTTTGATCCTATTTTCTTCAATCCCTCTCGGATCCCATGTTGGATGACTCGTAATTAAAGTGCTTTGATGGCTGTTGCTATATAAAAGTTGCAAAATATGAAAAATATGTTCTCAGTAGGACGATCATTCAGAATATTTTAAAAATAGTCTGGAAAAAAATGTATGCAGATAAAAGAAAAAGGGGGAAAGTGAAAATGTGTACCTGTGTTACTGTATAGGATAATCACTGAGAATGCAGCCTATCCAATCGCTAGAGAGCGGAGACATCACTGAGAATGCAGCCTATCCCTTCACTAGAGACCAGTGACATCACTGAGAATGCAGCCTATCCAATCACAAGAGACCAGTGACATCAATGAGAATGCAGCTTATCCAACCCCTAGAGACCGGTGACATCACTGAGAATGCAGCTTATCCAACCCCTAGAGACCGGTGACATCACTGAGAATGCAGCTTATCCAATCACT